>NC_089775.1:4333132-4608132 GCF_040412425.1 Macrobrachium rosenbergii
GATGACATTTAACATGAAAATTCATATCACGTGATCATAGCAGACAAAGATTGCTCTCTCATTGTCCCTCTTTCTTCCATATACATGCATACATGGTTGCACAGCATATATATGGAAAGCAAAGAAAGGGACACGAAAGGGGAGGAGCTCACATGCCATGATGCAGCTATGATCGTTGATATGGGTTCATATTTAGTATCAATATTACCCGTGATTGCTTAGTAAGTCCAGCTGTCTAAGTGATATCAAAGGAATATCATTAAGATCCTGGCGCATAATTTCGTTGAGTTTGATTGAAAATAGGAATGTCTATAAATGTTTGTAGTTGATAACGCTTGGGCTGTGCAGTGGATTTCTATCTTTTGTAGACAGGCCTGAAAATAAAGATTCAAATGTACACAAAAGCTCGTTATCTCGCTTCTAGCATCAGGTAAAACATTGGTTCGTGGCAATTTTATAACATCTAATAAAAATGGCCTACTATATGATTATTTTCGTAAAGCAAATAAAGAGGGCTCTTATACTTCGATGAGCAAACATCTACTCGTACTCTGCTTAGAGTAGTGTTCTTGACTTATATAAGTTTGTTTTGGGGCATTTTACATGTGCATCAATAATTTCTCCAGAGTTCTTTTAAAACTCTGTAACTAAATTAACTCAGCATGAAAATTTATGAAATTAGTTCTGATTAGCCATCTTTAAGAACTTTTCCTTTACATAATATTTAAGATTCATGCGACCATATCAGCCAGTTTACGCGAATCCGGGATTGCTTATTCTCAAAATCAAAGCTTTCCGCATTTTGTGCTGTGATAATAATAGGTTTTCCTTTAGGTAGTTTCAATTTTGGTTACGTTGGAAAAGAATGTGTTGTTATACAGAAACTCTATATTACAATGGCTACAAAGACCCCCAGATTGGTTTGGTAATATTTGAAACTTGAAATGAATTGAAGGATTAGATTTTCTTTTCCATGTGATATTCGAAACCGTGGTGGTTAGAAAACTGAGGTTTGCGCTTAGACTATTACACAACCGAGACATGTAGGACATTTATTTCTGCTCATACCTATTAATATAGTATCACTATGAACAAATAGAAAGAGAAATAAATAGAAAATAAGACAAGAAAGATAGCTAGGTAGAACTGGTAACTATAACTGCAATTTCAGGGGTTCTTAGATTCAAATTATATAAGTATAAGCATCCACCAAATAAATTATAGCTACTGCTAAGGTAACTGAATAAGATTTCAAGTAAAAACTGGGCAGTCTATACGTCAGAAAGATAAATCCTCTTCTCCTTTCACATCTCTGTTTATCGTATGTGTTCTTCCTTTCTTCTTCCAGGATATTGGATTTGTTCCCGGATTATATGTACTGATTTCAACAACTATTCAACTTCTTAACGGATATGCTGGAATTATTTTTTATTTATTGCCCTTTGTCTAACATGGAAAAGCATTCTTTATTTCCTTAGGTTAAATGCTAGAAGAAGCGTCAGTCCATTGGTTGCATTAACTTTTTTGTTTCACGAAACTCTGATCGTTAGCTAGAATAATGTTAAATAAACAACCAAAGATGGTATGGAATACTTGTAAACGCAGCAATTTTAGGTTTAACTAAAAATTCGAGAACACGAGAGTGAATTTAACATAATCACATGGAACGTGTTTCACAGAAATGCCCTGGACTCTCACTCGAAAGACCAGAGTTCGGCAGAAATTTATTTCTGTGAAACGCCTTTCCATGTGTTCATTTCCATTATATTTCACAGTGAAAGGGTTAAGCCGAATGAAATGTTAGCCATTCGAGCGTTGATGGGTCGGGGAGTAAAATTTGCTGGTGTGTTAGGCGTTAGTCGCCTGCCCGGGATAAAACTTAGATACGTAAGTACTTAGGTTCCAAAACCTTTTTATGACATTTGTGTCCGAATTGCTAATGCCCTGGACTATCACTTGAAAGACTGGGGTTCGGTCCCTTTGTGAGTTAAAATGCGTCCACTGTTGTCCTGAGTTTTTCTTCGCTGGTTCGAGCCCACTTATATCGATTTAACTTATTATCAACTAAAAATTCCCCTTCGGTAACATATATGAAAATATATTATTTCCGAGGTAGAGTGAATTTGATATTAAAGGACGTTTGTAGCTTTCTGATTGTATATGAATCACGGTGATGTGATAAATAGTCATATATATATATATATATATATATATATATATATATATATATATATAGTTATATATATATATATATATATATATATATATATATATATATGTGTGTGTGTGTGTGTGTGTATGTGTGTGTGTTTCTAGAATATATTTATATATATACATACTTATATATATGTATGTATATTATATATATATATATATATATGTAGTATGTATATATATATATATATATATATATATATATATATATATATATATATATATATATATTTGTGTGCATGTGTAAAATACATTTATATATATACACACATAACTGCTTCCACAAGGTTTTCGGATTTAGTGAGTAATACTGTACCATACGCCAGTGAGTTACCTCAATAAACAATCATGGGATTTACTGGTAGTCTCTTACCACTTCACGGGGATTAGAACCTACTACGGAATAAAATACCATCTAAAATACATAAGGAATGCAGTACATATGTATAAACACACACACACACATGGCTGAGTTTCATGGCCAGTACAAGAGCGCCTATGGCCGTGGGCTGAGGCCAACACTGGAACAGAAACCTGATTGCGCCAAAGAAACTTCGGCGCATTTTTTAACATAATCACTTACTGTTTCTCTAGGATCGAGTCAGTCCTCCTGTACTGCAAATCCTGTCAAACCACCTCTTCCTTATGCCATCCAAACTTGGGAAGTCAGTGTTCACTGAATTTCGGCATAAAGGACTCTTCTTCCATCTATTATGCTCTGAATTTTCACCATTTAGTTTGTGTTCTTACTTCATGAAAAAGTTGCATCCTATTTCTTCATGTTCTGGTTTTCTCTATGTTTGTGCTAGATAAGGCTAGTAAACAGGCTGCCCCACCGACTTCTGCGCTGAACTAAGCATGGAAAAAAAGGAAGATATGAAAAATACCGTTATGGTGAAGGAGGAGGAAACGGGACAAAGTCTCTTGGTTTGTGCTTCAAGGCATTTTTACCTTTTCGGGGACAAACGTAAACCTTTGGCGGGAAAGGCTTAACAAGGCCGACCCTTTAGAACTGTTCACTTGATGCTGTCTCTCAGAATCTCTTTGACTTTGCTTTTCGTTAAAAAATAAGACCACGTTTACATTTCCTTTTTCTCCCGCGTTTAATTTAGCTGGCTTAGATTTCTTCCATATTTTCCTTTAAATTCAAAAACTAATTTTATGATAACTGAATACAAAGAACGGCACATATGTGATAAAATAGAGAATGTGTGATGATATAGCTAAAGTTTACGTTAAAGATTCAGGCATAAGTATTAGGCTAAAATGTTATTCTTTATGGTAATTATTCATAATTATTCCAAAATAGAATTTACAGCAGTATCTGTTTTATAATCGTTTGTCAGTTTAGTATAAGAAATGTATGTACTTTATTACTTATTTCCACTTTCCAATAACGGAAATTATTCCTTTCTCCGAGGTTTTAAATCTGCATACTAGACAAAGGTTGTGAATAAACACTTTGAAGTCGACTTGGAATGCAACAAATATCAGTATATGACAATGAAGTTTTAACATTTTTTTAATAACCTTATAAAATTTCAGTCTGGTTTGGATTCCCAACAACATTCTGTTAACCCAGTTGATATCTGCAACTTATTGCTGCATATCTAATAAAAGACCGTGTTTAATTATATATGTTAAGAAAAAATTTGCAGGAATTTAAGACCCGTTAATTTTGTTCGTTCAGTAATGAGAAGGGAAATGCCTAGTCATTCGAATGTGTTGAACTAAAGGCACTTTAATTTATAACAGACCTGTATTTTCTTTTTCTGGGTGCCATAGCGGAACAACCGTCATCTATTTTTTTTTTTTTTATATGGACGAATCGAGTAGCTTAAAAATGTAAAAATTCCTTTGATTTTGTTACAGTCACTTGACCATAGGTTTAGTCCCAGATAAATTGGGTGTCATCTGTAATAATTCATACAGAAAAATTCAGACACCTGAAATTTAACAACTTTTATAAGAACCAAAATCACAGGTGTTTAACCAAAATTCCATTTTATCCTCTTCTGATAATAGCGCAAGAATGTAACTGATGAGGTCAAGGCAGAAATTACCTGAGACGTTAAACTCTGTTAAGAGTACCGTTGCACAGTGGTTGAAGAACCTCGATGAGAGGAGTTACTACCTCTTTGCATGATAGAAGAGGTGGTGGAGGACATAACGATGTGAAGCACACCAGGTTGCCTATGATAGCAATAGTTGGTAACAAATACCTTTGAATAACACAGACTCTGTCATGAAATCTATATAATTTTTAATTATTGGTTTGTGTTTATTGGTTCATCTTTATTGCAATTGTGCCGATATTTTATCATTTTATTTCACTGTGTCTTAGATTAAAGTTCATGGAGTTTGTCAAGCTAATAGAGATTATTTTGTGTTGTTATGAATTAATATGTAACATTTCTTACATCAATACTTCATCTCTTACTCTTTCTTTTATTCGGATATTTCTTTTATTCGGAATCCATTCCAGTTCCATACGTGTTTTAAAAGCCAAATGATTGTGATAACACATGGCTCAACTCTTGCATTACTCTAACTTGCGTCTACCCATTAGCATTCAATCAGTCTGTATTGAATTTTTTGTAGACTCTTGAACGCTTCATCGTTTTTTCACCATCGATGTAACTACTCCGATGTACCCATTTTATTTTAGCGCAGTTCCTCTCGCCTATTAAACATTTCCACCGTAATTCCATGTTGTTCCATTATGTCTTCCTTTCTCGCGAGCAACACCCTCTTTATTCATGTAATGGTAGTCACGTAATCATCCTTGAATTATCCAGTTTGCAAATACACTTTAAACACTTTTCTCATCTATGCCGATATTCTCTTGTTTAATGTTCCCGTATAATAACTATACTTTCTGCATATACTTTGAGCCAGGCTGTCTACCTCACTATGTAGAGGCCTCGTCAGTATTTCTACTATACTTTTAAAAAAGTTTCAGTTGTTTTCTCAGGTATCTGCTCTGATCTTGCTACAGGTTTACAGCATCGATTTCACAACTATAGGGTTACTACCTGTTATAAGTGTTCCCATCAATATGGATATTTACGTACTCTGTGTTAATACTCGTTGCATTCACCAACTTCGCATTCAATTCACGCCAGCAGCATAAACAAATCCTCCACAGCCATTATTCTGGAACTATTCCACTGGTAAACAGTGTTATGAATATATGACAGAATATAAGGTAATCTGAAAGGTAGAATCCACTTCATTGCTTCTGTCCTAACAACTCAAATATTTGACTTGCTCTATAATGTTATTCTGGGAGGAGGAGGAGGAGGAGGAGGAGAGAGAGAGAGAGAGAGAGAGAGAGAGAGAGAGAGAGAGAGAGAGAGAGAGAGAGAGAGAGAGAGCTCCTATAAAAACAGTACATGTAAGGCGAGGCTGTCAGAGTTCACAATTGGCTACCATTTGGAATGTAAGAGGAGGGGGTTGCTCTGAATTTGAGTTATAGTTCACTCAGGTATAGTCGACAAAACGGAAAATTAAAAAGTTTCAGTGACATCAGATAGTATAAATACATATTATGGAAATTCTGTCTGTCTTTTTTAAACTTGCAGTTTGTGATAGTGTTAGTTGTGGAAGGAGAATGTTTCTTCTTTTCCTGCCTACATTACATCCTTGATTAGCATGTTATTGGATGCTACATGAGCGGGTGGGCGGTAATGTATTGCATGTTTGGTATATAGGGAGGAATTATTTCGACTATATTCATGACAATTAAAATCCGTTATATTTTCTTCGATAGCTTATGAGCACAACAGGTCGAAACCACTTATGTGCATCTCCTATGTCTCATGATATGTAATAATATTCACAAATATATAATACAAAGCCTCAATAAGCACTGATATTTCCTGTAATCAAAGATTTGTTATGGCGAATCAAATCCAGTCTTCAGTCTTCCACCAGATGAAATGAAAACTCTTTGAAACTCTACGGCTTTCATTTTTTACACAATGGCAGCTGAATAGCAAAATGAGAACAGACTGCTTAAAATCTGCCAACTTGGCTACGGGTACCATGAAACTAAGTATTCCAAAGAATGTTGATAAATGACCTCCTTGCCTCATCGCTCTTCGAGGAAAACACATACTGAAGTACAAGAAAACTCAGCTGATAAGCTAGAAAGAAATCCCATCAGAACAGAATAAAGGAAAGGAGAAAAGTTTGCCAAAGTTAGTGGCAACAAAAGACTTACATCGGGGTTTTTTTCAATTTTCGCTAAAACGTAGATTTTTGTTTAAAATCTGATAATGGGATGCATCTTAATGACACGCGCACACGCGCGCACACACACACGCGTACACAAAAATGGTAAGATCCATCGATGGATAGCAAGTGCGACCTCAAATAAATTTGGAGTTTATAATCCCAAAAAGTTTTTCAGAGAAAAGATCAAATGTTTCTGAAATCTCTTCTTAATTCGTTTTATTATTTCACACTGTCTTGAACCGAAATTGGATTGTGCATTAATTATTTAATTTTAAGTATTTTTAAATGAATCTTATACTTCGGAGTGGTGACCCATACCGATACATAATTACACAGTTTTATGATAAATAAGATCAATCGCATTTTATGATTGGAAATTAGATCTTATGTTAAATTTTCGTTTTTTGGGTATCGTTGAAGTAGCTCTCAATCCAAATACTCGGGCATATAACACACTCTTCAATTTCAGGCAAAGAGAAAAGCCCCTGTATTTGGAGGTCTGAATGCAATATAAGATAATATTATTGCTTGTTTAAAACGCATTTTACCAAATATACATTGGGTCAGTAATTTGTCCATTCATGAATTTTTTCATTGTGTATGTGCTAATATTTCAAGCGAGGCCGACAATAAAGAGACTTAGGTGATGTAAAACAGCAGGTTATGATGGGATCACCAGAGAGTTCATTTTAGCTGAAACTGAAATGATACCCAGCTAACTATGTGCCACTCAGTCCATTTTGAAGACTGTGGAACGAGGAAAAATCCTGATCTTAGAATTATATGTTATAGCTGGTGATACCGAAAAAACAAAAGATGACCTGACTGACCTGAATGTGGCAGTTATAGAGGGATTGCACTCAAGGAGTTTGTAATGAAATATTCAGTTTGCAAAAAATACTGACAAAAATCGCACAGATAAGAAGACAGGACCGGGTTATTTCTCCTTTGTCGTATTCCCTTCTGTTAGACTTTATAACGGAAAAAGAGGTCGGAGGTGGAAGAGAAGGTTTAGAATGGAGGAAATCGAGAAACTAGTAGATGAATATGCGTTTTAAATAGTAACAAGTCACAAAATTGACAAAACTTCAATAACAAATACATCAGCATATCGAGAGGAATGATTAGACTAAATATAATAAAAACAGAATGAATGATCGGTATACAATTGAAAGATGTAATAACATTAAAGGAAAAAAGGACTAATAATGTGGAATTTGTCAAATATTTAGAAACAATGATATCCAGTGCAGGTTCTATCTGATTGGAATTTACTGAAAAACTAAGAAAACAAGGGCAAATCAAACAATTTGCAGGAAGAATAAGTTGGGAAACTTATTGAGATACCGACTTGAATGATAGGAAAATAAAACTCTCTACAGTATTTTGTTAGTTTTAAATTACAACTTCAATGGAACGTTAAGCATCAGAAGGTAAAATATGATCAGAGACATCATAAGGAAGACTCAGTTACCGAAGTTCCATGTATAAAGGAGATAGAAATGCTTGGGGAAGGGATGGCTTGGGCATGTGCCTCGCTTACCCCTCGGGAAATAGTAGGTGAAAGAGACACCAGATGAGTTGGATAATGCAGGACTACCTGAAAAATATCTGTAAGAAGAGAGATTGTGGAATTATTATGTCAACGGTTCATCCTATTCTGTCTCCGTTAGTTCATGAAGTTCTTATGGATTTGGAGCTTAATTTCTGACGTCTCTGTTGGGTGCAGTTAGTGGTGGTAGCAAAGCCAACAAGTAGTGAAAGAAGTTTATCTATTTTAGGTCATGTTATTCTTATGCTTCCCGATAACCAACTATTATTTCTCGTTGTGAAGAATAATTTTTTCTTAATTCCAAATACATTAACATGGAAAACTGAAAGAGAATCGTCTATATTATGAGAAAAATAGAGAAAAGGTATTAGAGAAACAAACTTCCTATTATTTTTTTAAGGGTATGTTATAGTGAAATATTTTGCAAAAACCCCATTTTCCTAAAATGACGTTGTATAAGATCACGCCACCAATAATTTTACAATTGTATGTAAAACAAAATTAGTTATGCTGATGTGACTTTTCAACACGATAGTATCAGATTCACCCTTCACTTATAAAATAATATTTTATTGCTTCCTGTAAGAATAGAGGTATAATGACTCAGCGTCTTTTTACAAGAAGTTCAAGAACCCGACCATATTTGAGGTTGACGACTGAAGCATTGTCTTTGCAACGGCTCATCGTTCACCAGTTCCTCGTGTTGATTTATTCTTAGTTTTAATGTTTATTTCTTTCATATTTCCTTCTTTTTCTTCTCCAAATCTGGTATGAAATATATTTTTGCACTCTTCAATATTACCTCAATTTGATAGGAACTTTTGTGCCTACTTCAAATGGTTATTGAAGTTCATACAATGGATTAGATCTTCTTAGGATTTTTAAAGAAATTGCAGCCTCCTGTATATCTACTTATGTATATTAAGTCTTAAAATGTTATTTCTTGCTCTGAACAAGACGAATGATGCAAAAGTATTGACAGAAATCACTGAAAAGTAGAAATAATTACCAAACAAAGGCCAACACACTTTAATATTGCATAATCAGATCAATACAAAATAATTATCGAGCAATTTCTCACAAACATGGCGGAATCCACAACAGTGTACTTCAAGAAATGACCAATATCATAAACATTCTCTTTGTAAATAATAAAAAAAATAACTCGAACGTAGCGGCTGATTTTGCACACTAACGAGACTCCATCACCCCGAGCGAAGATTTTGTTTCTTTACAGTGATATAGTGATTTATAGTGACTGTAGTGACTGTAGTGAGTGCAGGACTTATCATCAAGTGCATTTTACATGTATATGTAACTTCTAAATCATACTGAGGTCACCATAGCGCCGAAAAGAAATATATTTATAAATATATATTAATTTATTGGTTTGGAAGAACAAGCTCTGCCAAAAATGTGACTTGAGTTGCCAACTATATTTAAAGATTAGATATAATTGAATAATTACAGTTATTTCTATAGTTTTCGATAATAATTTCTGTAAATATATTTACAATTAATGTTAATTATTAATATGAAATGTCTCCAGGAGGCGATGAGGTTCGGGAGGTGACCTTACGTCTAAGATAAGGGTGTGACCTTGGCCAAGGGCTGTAAAACTACTTTATGCCAATTAGAGAGAGAGAGAGAGAGAGAGAGAGAGAGAGAGAGAGAGAGAGGTAAACTTAATAATGTAATTCATAATTTCTCTTTCTCCAACACATACACACATACGAGAGAGAGAGAGAATATGATTTGAATGTTCATGTTTGCACCTCTCTCTCTCTCTCTCACTTAGCAGACCTGTTGCACATTGCAGGTCAAGATGATCTGGTCAACTCCTTTAAGAAGAATCTCTCCTCTTCTGAATCTCCTCCACTTCTCCAAAAGGTCAGCGTGGGAAGCCATCCACTCCTTTAAAACTGTAGTACAATTCACTATCATATATATAGTTCATGAGCACTTTACACATTTACCAAGTTGAGATCACTTTAATAAGTGACTAAAGGAAAAATGCTTTAAAAATGGGATAAGGGAGATTTGGTACAGGAGTTTGAATGAGTTTTTTTTATGGACATTCATCAAATGAGCTTCTTTTCATTTCAAAATGAGCCAAGGGAACATTTGTCAAATGAGCTTCTCACTTAAAAGATTAAATGGGATTTTATGACCATGTTTATGACCCCTGAGTCTCGTTATGTCCTAACCACCAATTATAGGATGCTTTTCAAGGACAGATTTGTACCTAAATCCTTCGCCAATTGTAGTACAGGACAGTTAATTGATGAACTTATTCACTTTTTTGGCTCGTGATATATTTTTGGCCCGTTTACGTTGTCACCAACAAATGCCCTCCTATGGGGCATATTCTCAGACTTAGGGTACGTGGAAAATTCGGGGAAGGGGGTGGAGGTATATTAAAATTAACGAACAAAGGAAACCAACCTTTGGCTCTTGTCCATTAGGCCTATCAACAAGGAACCATATCATGCTATGAAGTCATTAAGAGCTACTTCTGTTTCAATTTAATGCCCTTCGCAGGACCCTCCCATCCCAAATACCCAGGGCTGCCCAAGGAGTGAGATGGCTGCAGCCTGCAGGCGCAGGAGCGAAGCGAATGGAGTCGGCCCACCGTATGGGCGTACTACACTTCCCCTTCTCCGTGGGCGTCCATACAACGGAACCCCTCAGGACAGAGGACCTTCAGAGGGCACTCGTTCACCTTTACAAGTTGGTTGGGCTACTGTTTTGTATTTTGGGATGGGGGTGCTGCCCTAATCCCCTGGTTATGGCCTGCTTCATTGGGCTACAGAGAATCTGACCTAGGCGCTCTTTCTGGAGCACCAAATTATTACAGATATATTAGGTGTTGCCCTAGTAAATCAAAGGTCATAGGTCACAGGTCAGCAGGTCAGATTCCCAAAGAGATTAGTCTTGATTATCAATTTCCAGGAGAGACTTTACGCAACTCTGCTCTAAGCTTACGATATTTCCTGCACATCGTCGTCAGTGTGTCTTCTTCATGTGATTTTCAATCCCGCATGACCTCAAATCTTTGACCCGACTTCATCATAAGTCCACTGTTTAGCTCCAAAAGGGTCCTCCCTAACTCTTATCCTTCATACAACCCAAGGATTTTCAGTAATCCTTCTCTCGCTGTCCCTGAGCTGTGCTACAAGGATTGACCTTTTGACCTGACCTAGAAGCCTGACTCTTTTAGAGCTAACTTCCATTAAATGAAAATCAATATTAACTATGTGGGACTTATCGTACAGTGGGTAGAAGATCCACCTTACCATTGAGAGGGCCGGGGGTCAATTGTCAGCCAAGGTCAAATGACCTATGTTGACCTAAGCTGTGAATGATGAATCTGGATGTATGCTGACTGTTGGGTTTGGCTTGGGTGGATTAGGGTCTTGGAGACACTAACGTCTCCCAAGTTATTAGAGTAACAGTTGTATGACTTACTTTCTCTCTCACTCTCTAGCCAATCATTGTAAGTGGTGATGAATTATGTAAAACTTGTCTGAGCAGTCATGAAAAATGCCTCATTCATCATTCAACAGTGCCATTTTGATGATTACCTGAAATATTCATCACAGTAGACACAATATCGACATCAATCAATCTCTGAATATCTGATAAAATCTGATTATTGATATATAATCCTTGTCAGAACATCGAGTAGCCATCATGAAGTGTTAAATTATTTAAATTTTTCTTTTCAGCAAGATTCAAACCCTGCGGACGTGCTTTCGCTACCGCGAAGGGGAATTGTGGGTATGCGAGATGGAAGAAAGAAAGATTGATTTCCAAGTGAGTTGAGCATCAGGGTGCCTCAAGGGGTTGCCCCAAGGGAATGCCTTAAGGGGTGGCATAGAAGTTCATGCCCTTATAAGAATAAAGATGGTCTATTCCTTTCCTACTGTAACAACCTCTGAATTGTCTCCCGTGCATAGCCTTTTTTCCTGCTAATTCTCTACCGATTCTTCGTTTCTGCTCACTCCACACTTTCACTCACTTAAACAACTGGCTCTTTTCTAAGTTCACTGAATAAGTATTTCCTTTGACTGGTGTTCACAGCCTCTAGAAATATTAAAAGAAATATACCAATCACATCTTGTAGAAAGTGATTTCAGACTAGAAATTTCTCTTGTTTTGCCCTACGGTGCAATTCTGGAAAATGCTAAGATACTTGACTGAATCTCTTTGACTTAACATTTAAGCAAATCACTTTGAAACTACTTTGAAAAAAGTACTTGCCACAGTTATTGAAAGTCTAAAGTATCCTTCTAAATCAAATATTCCACTGTCTCCTCCACAGGAAGTGAGCGGAGACAATCTAATGGAGGAATTAACTGCCCTGATAAGCTGTGCCTACACTCATAATGAGGATGGACCCCTGTGGCGCGTTAGACTCATGCGAGGGCAAATCACTCCCACACATGAATGTCACCCAGGGTTCCCACACCTGTCAACCCTGCTCGTAAGCTTCCACCATGGCATCGCGGACGGCAACGCTGCCGTCTACATCTTCATGGCACTGTTTAAAATCCTGGAGGATGTCATTGGTGGGGCTTCCGTAGACGACGAGGAACAGGTAGGCTGCATTGCGAGCGACGAGCAAACGCTCTCCTTGAAGAACGAGATCAGGGAGTATCTGGAAGAACATCCTGATGAAGTGGAGAAGTTTGCTGAGAGGAATCTGCAGTCCGAGTTCACACCTCTGCTGTACAAGGCGTTTGGCTTCCCAGAAGATCCCCAGCCGACTACGCGTTACCTGATCAGCAGCTTGGGGTTCCCAACCCTGAGGAAATTTTACGAAAAGTGCAAGGGCGCTGGCGTGACTTTCAACTCGGGTTTTGTTCTTGCCGTAAACACGGCCTTGGTTGAACTTCAGCGAGAGGCCGGGGTAGAGGTTGGTGACGCCCTCAGCATCCGCAGCAGACAAACCTTCAACCTCCGCCGGTACTGGGAGAAACACAAGACGTTCTCCTTCGGCTGTCACGTCGGCAGGATGCTGCAGACGATGGACACTCCTCCGTACGACAAGGACACGTTCTGGGACCACGCGAGGACGCTGGACGCTGACATGCGGGAGAAAGTGAGGACCAAACACGTCCTCAAGGAAGAGGTGGTGAGGGAGATGAAGCGTATCGAAGAGGAAGCCCTCAGGAGAGACGCTCCGGTGCCAATTGACTGCGACTACACCATCTCCACGCGTTCATCGCAGGGGACTTTGACTTGTGGAGGGACTACAGGCATGTCAGGGGAGGCAGAATCGCCCTTCATTCAGATGCAGCTCACATGCAGCATGACGTTCCATATAGTGGCCAACACCTCAGAGACCGCGTCCTACACCATCTGTTACTCCACGTGGCACATCACAGACGAAAACGCTCTCAGGCTCCTGAAGAAGGTGGAGCATGTTGTCGAAGACTTAGCGGCCTGAATTTTGGGAATTTAATAAAATATTAATTCCTTAAAATAGAATATTTATTAACCCTTTCCTTCAAGATCTGGTTAATGTTAAAACACTTTCAGGAATTCTTAAACAGAGCTTAAAATGAAGAAGGATTTTGGGATGAGGCTACCAGGCCTAAATCCTTCTTAACCAGGAAGACTCTATATAAAATAACAAAATCGGACTGAAAATTAAGTTAAAAATATTTACAAATAATATAAATGACAAGTACAAAGGATAGGGAGGGGTGACTACCATAAGGTGCTGACGACAGACCGAGTGACAGACAATTCGGGCCGGGTTCAGCTTCGACCTCAACTCACGAGAGATACGGAGGTGTTGAGGAAGACTGGGTGTCTAACTGTGGAACGAGTTGTTGAATGAAGAGTGATTCTAAGATTGCTAAATATTGTTCGTTAGAAGTTTGGCTATAATTTTAAAATCTTTGTAATTTATGTCAGTTTTACGTTTGCTAATGGCCCGGGTTCGAGGGCCATCTTTTTATTGATCTGTCTGTTTTAAGAATAGAATCAAACATCTCACTTTTCTTGAGATGTCTCTGGTAGCCGTGGCTATTTCCTTGGGTCAGCAGATCCCTTCTCCTTCGTCATAAGACTCTCACTAAACCTGTCTTCACACAAAGGTCTACTGAAATGAGACACTGATATACAAAACTAGACTTTATCGACAAACTGAACGAAAGTGATTCAGCAAAAGCTACGGTCATGAAATGGTGCGATTAACACATAACTGGAGGAGATACTGTTTCACAATCAAGTAGACTAATGATTCTGTGCCAAGCAATACTAGTGATTGACACCCTGGTCATCACACAAAGTAATAAGGTTATAAAGACCACAATTAATCTCATATCGTATTGTAAAATACACCACTTCCAAATATTCGTCCTTCCCAGGACGATGTTCGGTTCCTGTTGAGAGAAACATTTCTTTATATTAAAACCCTGGAATGAATGTACACATTCAAGACAGAAAAAATGCACAAATGGACAATTTCATTGCGTAGACATCGTTTGGTTTCACTGCTTCACAACCGGGGGTTTTCCCTCTAAAGTCTGGAAAAGATATCAGTGTCAATGGATGTTCGTAAATAACGTATCTTCATACTGGCGGTTTCTTTAAACACTACACGAGTCACTGTTCCTCTCATAAGTAACTCATGAGAGATCGCACATACCCCACCGGAATCTAGGCATTCCAGTGCATGCTGTTTCCATGTGCTCGGACCACGATCAAATAGTTCTGTTGTGTCCAACTGAGCAAATTCCAATGTCAGCACAAATGCACCTGCCGTGAGAGCCACTGACAGGCCATCACATATATCACTGTTGTCCAACGAGAACCCAGACTTAATACATTTCTTTGCATGTTCACGTATACATGAAAATTCAGGACTGGTCAGTTTGACACCTGTTCTATAGCTAACGCCTCGATGAGAGTCCAGTTTCACTTTGAGTAACCTCCACGTGGAGCCGACGTAGTTCCCAAGATTACATCTGGGGCAATTAAATAAATATACAACTCCTGAGGTCATTAGTGGATCGAATTTCTCCTTATGTTTAAATAGAGATCTGATATTCATTGGGTTGCAGGTGAAAATTTCTCAACTAACAACTTCAATTCACGGAAGAAATTTAGGTCATGAATAAATGGGACCTAAAATTAAAAAAACCAACAGAACCAAAATTACGATTACATGCAAGTGTCCCATTTATTCATGGCAGGGGTTTTCTTTGTAATTATTCAAGTCTTCGTTACTTGGCCTATAAACCAGTGGGTCAAATCTAATTATAATTTAAATTTTTATATGAGACTTAGGCCCACATTCAAACCCTAGCCCCATTCCACATGGACTACTGTAACCTACAGTAGGCCTCCAGTAACCTACAGTAGGCCTCCAGTAACCTACAGTAGGCCTCCAGTAGTTCGATCGTGATATTAAAATAACCGATTGATTTTGGATATCTATTCCCAATTAGGGAGTAGTTTGCAGAGAGACAGGATCAGGCCTTTCCGATGTTTAGCGTTTCTTGGGGAGAGGGGTCCAGGGGGCCCAAAGCCCCCTTGGTCATATCAGGGCACAGTGCCTTAAGTGAGGTTAGGAAGGTGAGGTTGGTATGACTATGGGGTTTGTTCTGCATTGGGTATTACCTTGGAAATTGACTCTTTCTATAGTATTTTGGTTGCTTATTAACAATTTACCTTTTTTTTTTGGCAGTCGACCGTAATTAACTTGTAATTAACCTCAGAACTTCATCCAACATGGTAGGGGACCCCTAGGGTGAGCAGGGTCCTGGGTGGAGTAGACCACTGGGAGAGGGCGATGATATGTTATTGTAAGGTGGCCATTTTGAATGCTATTGCCATACACAGTGTTATGGGGAGGTTTTTGGTAAAAGGGGATCGTCTATGGAAAAGGGGAGGAGAGGGGACACAGTCGTATAGATACACATCCAGCCAATCATTTTACAACATGAACTTCAAATTGAGGAAAACCCTTTCGAGTTGTGAGGTTGAAACGAATTGATAGAATCCACCAGAAAATCTATGGGTTTATTAGCCAATACCTTTGGATTTTGTAGCAGCCAAGTTTAGAAAAATCTTATAATTCATGTTCTTAGCTGATGTTAATAGGGCAAAGAACTTCTGATTCACACGATCAAGGTTCCATTTAGTGGTACAAGAAGTTCAAGAACCCGACCATATTTGAGGTTGACGACTGAAGCATTGTCTTTGCAACGGCTCATCGTTCACCAGTTCCTCGTGTTGATTTATTCTTAGTTTTAATGTTTATTTCTTTCATATTTCCTTCTTTTTTCTTCTCCAAATCTGGTATGAAATATATTTTTGCACTCTTCAATATTACCTCAATTTGATAGGAACTTTTGTGCCTACTTCAAATGGTTATTGAAGTTCATACAATGGATTAGATCTTCTTAAGGATTTTTTAAAGAAATTGCAGCCTCCTGTATATCTACTTATGTATATTAAGTCTTAAAATGTTATTTCTTGCTCTGAACAAGACGAATGATGCAAAAGTATTGACAGAAATCACTGAAAAGTAGAAATAATTACCAAACAAAGGCCAACACACTTTAATATTGCATAATCAGATCAATACAAAATAATTATCGAGCAATTTCTCACAAACATGGCGGAATCCCACCAACAGTGTACTTCAAGATATATTAATGTTTGCCACAGTGCATTGGCACGATTGTTATACATACAGCATTACATATGGTGCCTCGGGAACAAGAGCCTGTGCTGGCATAGGTCTGGCAGGGGAAATTAATGAGTTAAAGATGCATTAATGGGAAAAAAGCACGTTAAAAGAAGAAGAAGAAGAAGAAGAATGGCCGTCTTGGTTCAAACAGCTCGTTTAGACTAACCAATACACGACAGTGGGACACTAGATGATAACAGTAGTTTATATATTAACATAATTTATTGTTATTGATTATATATTCAGAGAGAGAGAGAGAGAGAGCAAGAGAGAGAGAGAGAGCATAAGAGCCATTATTGCCCTTCAAAGGACAGTAACCCGCAGCCGTCTGGGACAGGAATCGTATATACATCTATATATATACCGTCGTCGATCTCATACGTATTTTGTATCTATATTAATAAATAATCAATCGACTTACGAATGCAGAGAAAACTGAATCATGTTAAATCATTTATAATTATATTCCAACTTAAGTGACCAATGCCGTAAATATTCTCTTTGCAAATAATAAAAAAAAATAATAATATTTTAATAAAGTCAACTCGAACGTCGTGGTGATCTTCCACACTCACGAGACTCCGTCACCCCGAGCCAAGAAGCGTTGCCTCTCTTCAGTGATATAGTGATTTACAGTGACTGTAGTGACTGTAGTGAGTGCAGGACTTATCATCAAGTGCATTTTACATGCACATGTAACTTCTAAACTGTACTGAGATCACCACAGCGCCGAAAAGAAATATATATAAATATAAATTGATTTTTTGGTTTGGGAGAACGATCTTGCCAAATATGTGACTTGAGTTGCTAACTATATTTAAAGATTAGATATAATTGAATAATTACAGTTGTTTCTGTAGTTTTCTGATAATGATTTCTATAATAATGCTTATAATTAATATTAATTTTATAAATGAAATGTCCTCAGGAGGCGATAAGGTTCGGGAGGTGACCTTTGGTCTAAGATAAGGGTGTGACCTTGGGCCTAGAAAGTGCTTTATGCCAATTGAGAGAGAGAGAGAGAGAGAGAGAGAGAGAGAAGAGAGAAGAAATGTAAACTTCAATAATATCTCTCTCTCTCTCTCTCTCTCTCTCTCACACACACATACACACGAGAGAGAGAAAATGTAATTTAAAGCCTTCATCTAGACTCTCTCTCAAAAGAGAGAGAAAACATAATTTGAATTTTCAAGTTTGCCTCTCTCTCTCTCTCTCTCTCTCTCTCTCTCTCTCAGCAGACCTATTGCACATTGCAGGTCAAGATGATCTGGTCAACTCCTTTAAGAAGAATCTCTCCTCTTCTGAATCTCCTCCAATTCTCCAAAAGGTCAGCGTGGGAAGCCATCCACTCCTTTAAAACTGTAGTACAATTCACTATCATATATATATTCATGAGCACTTTACACATTTACCAAGTTGTGATCACTTTAACAAGTGACTAAAGAAAAAATGCTTTAGAAATGGGATAAGGGAGATTTGGTACAGGAATTTGGATGAGTTTTTATGGACATTTATCAAATGAGCTTCTTTTCATTTCAAAATGAGCCAAGGGGACATTTGTCAAATGAGCTTCTCACTTAAATAGGATTTTATGACCATGTTTATGACCCCTGAGTCTCGTTATGTCCTAACCACCAATTATAGGATGCTTTTCAAGGACAGATTTGTACCTAAATCCTTCGACAATTGTAGTACAGGACAGTTAATTGATGAACTTATTCACTTTTTGGCTCGTGATATATTTTTGGCCCCGTTTACGTTGTCACCAACAAATGCCCTCCTATGGGGCATATTCTCAGACTTGGGGTACGTGGAAAATTCGGGGAAGGGGGTGGAGGGTATATTAAAATTAACGAACAAAGGAAACCAACCTTTGGCTCTTGTCCATTAGGCCTATCAACAAGGAACCATATCATGCTATGAAGTCATTGAGAGCTACTTCTGTTTCAATTTAATGCCCTTTGCAGGACCCTCCACGCATCCCAAATACCCAGGGGCGCCCAAGGAGTGAGATGGCTGCAGCCCGCGGGCGCAGGAGCGAAGCAAATGGAGTCGTTCCACCGTATGGGCGCATTCCACTACACCATCTGCATGGGCGTCCTGACAGCGGAACCCCTCAGGACAGAGGACCTTCAGAGGGCACTCGTTCACCTTTACAAGTTGGTTTGGCTACTGTTTTGTATTTTGGGATGGGGGTGTTGCCCTAATGCCCCTTGGCGCCCTGGTTTGGCCCCCTTCATTGGGCTATAGAAAGTCTGACCTAGGCCCTCTTTCTGGAGCACCAAGTGTCCCATACACTAGACTGTGGGGCCCAAATTATTACAAATATATTAAGCGTTGCCCTAGTAAATCAAAGGTCATAGGTCACAGGTCAGAAGGTCAGATTCCCAAAGAGATTAGTCTTAATTATCAATTTCCAGGAGAGACTTTACACAACTCTGCTCTAAGCTTACGATATTTCCTGCACATCGTCGTCAGTGTGTCTTCTTCATGTGATTTTCAATCCCGCGACCTCAAATCTTTGACCCGACTTCATCATAAGTCCACTGTTTAGCTCCAAAAGGGTCCTCCCTAACTCTTATCCTTCATACAACCCAAGGATTTTCAGTAATCCTTCTCTCGCTGTCCCTGAGCTGTGCTACACGGTTTGACCTTTTGACCTGACCTAGTAAGCCTGACTCTTTTTAGAGCTAACTTCCATTAAATGAAAATCAATATTAACTATGTGGGACTTATCGTACATTGGGTAGGAGATCCACCTTACCATTGAGAGGGCCTGGGGTCAATTGTCAGCCAAGGTCAAATGACCTATGTTGACCTAAGCTGTGAATGATGAATCTGGATGTGTGCTGACTGTTGGGTTTGGCTTGGGTGGATTAGGGTCATGGAGACACTAATTGAGATATGGAGAGTAACAGTTGTATGACTTTTCTCTCTCTCTCTCTCTCTCTCTCTCTCTCTCTCTCTCTCGCCAATCATTTTAAGTGGTGATGAATTATGTAAAACTTGTCCGAGCAGTCATGAAAAATGCCTCATTCATCATTCAACAGTTCCATTTTGATGATTACCTGAAATATTCATCATAGTAGACACAATATCGACATCAATCAATCTCTGAATATCTGATAAAATCTGAATATTGATATATAATCCTTGTCAGAACATCAAGTAGCCATCATGAAATGTTAAATCATCTAAAGTTTCCTTTTCAGCAAGATTCAAACCCTGCGGACGTGCTTTCGCTACCGCGACGGGGAATTGTGGATATGCGAGATGGAACGAAGAAAGATTGATTTCCAAGTGAGTTGGGGTTGCCCCAAGGGAATGCCTTACGGGGTGGCATAGAAGTTCATGCCCTTATAAGAATAAAGATGGTCTATTCCTTTCCCGCTGTATAAACCCCTGTATTGTCTCCGTAACCTTTTTTGCTGCTAATTCTCTACTGATTCTTCGTTTCTGCTCACTCCACACTTTCACTCACTTAAACAACTGGCTCTTTTCTAAGTTCACTGAATGAGTATTTCCTGTTCACAGCCTCTTGAAATATTAAAAGAAATATACCAATCACATCTTGTAGAAAGTGATTTAAGACTAGAAATTTCTCTTGTTTTGCCCTATGGTGCAATTCTGGAAAATGCTAAGATACTTGACTGAATCTCTTTGACCTAACATTTAAGCAAATCACTTTGAAGTTTAATTTGAAAAAAGTATTTTTCACAGTTCTTGAAAGTCTAAAGTATCTTTCTTAATCAAATATTCCGCTGTCTCCTCCAAAGGAAGTGAGCGGAGACAATCTGATCGAGGAAGTAACTGCTCTGCTGAACTGTACCTACACTCATAACGAGGATGGACCCCTGTGGCGTGCTAGACTCATGCGAGGGCAAATCACTCCCACACACGAATGTCACCCAGGGTTCCCACACCAGTCAACCCTGCTCATAAGCTTCCACCACGGCATCTCAGACGGCAACGTTGTCGCCTACATCTTTGTGGCGCTGTTTAAAATCCTGGAGGAGGTCATTGGTGGGGCTTCCGTAGACGACGAGGAACAGGTAGGCTGCATTGCGAGCGACGAGCAAACGCTCTCCTTGAAGAACGAGATCAGGGAGTATCTGGAAGAACATCCTGATGAAGTGGAGAAGTTTGCTGAGAGGAATCTGCAGTCTGAGTTCACGCCTCTGCTGTACAAGGCGTTTGGCTTCCCAGAAGATCCCCAGCCGACTACGCGTTACCTGATGAGCAGCTTGGAGTCCCCAACCCTGTGGAAATTTTACGAAAAGTGCAAGGGCGCTGGCGTGACTTTCAACTCGGGGTTCATTCTCGCCGTAAACACGGCCTTGGTGGAACTCGCGCGAGAGGCCGGGGTAGAGGTTGGTGACGCCGTCGGCATCCGCAGCAGACAAACCCTCAACCTCCGCCGTTACTGGGGGAAAGAGAAGACGGTCTCCTTCGGCTGTCACATCGGCAGGATAGTGCAGACGATAGACACTCCTCAGTACAACAAGGACACGTTCTGGGACCACGCGAGGAAGCTGGACGCTGACATGCGGGAGAAAGTGAGGAGCAAACACGTCCTCAAGGAAGAGGTGGTGAGGGAGATGAAGCATGTTCAAGAGACAGCCCTCAGGGGAGATGCTCCGGTGCCAATCGACTGCGACTACGCCATCTCCAACACGTTTGTCCCGGGGACCTTCGACGCTTGGAGGACTACAGGCATGTCAGGGGAGGCATGCTCACATCCTTCGTTAAGATGGAGCTCACGCCCAACATGATGTTCCATGTAGTGGCCAGCACCGGAGGGAGTTCGTCCTACGTCATGAGTTACTCCACGTGGCACATCACAGACGAAAACGCTCTCAGGATCCTGAAGAAGGTGGTGCGTGTTGTCGAAGACTTGGCGGCCTGAATTTTGGGGAATTTAATAAAATATTAATTCCTTAAAATAGAATATTTATTAACCCTTTCCTTCAAGATCTGGTTAATGCTGGAACACTTTCAGGGAATTCTTAGACAGAGCTTAAAATGAAGAAGGATTTGGGATGAGGCTGCTAGGCCCTAAACTCTTCTTTACCCAAGAGGCTCTATATATATATATATATATATATATATATATATATATATATATATATATATATATATATATATATATATATATATGTCAGCTATCTTAGAAATTTCACAAGTCGTTTTAAATACCTTAATTTAAAATGAAAATTATGTTTCCCCCTTAAATACATCTATTCTAGTCTGCAGAACTGTATAACTTCCCACCTTCTCATGGGTAGCACTGAGCGAGTCTTTATCTGAAAAGGCACATTGTAAAATTCTTGGACTTAGAATTTTACTTAGTCTATGGGCATTCAGAAATTTTCATATAAGCTCACAAGACACTTGGAGCTCTCACTGTCGCCTCTCCGCACATCTCACTGACCCTCCTTCCAGAGTCTTCGTATGTATGGGTATTCAACCCATGCTGACATCTGGTATATAATTTTCCAAGTGGGATCCCTTTCAGTGTTTCAACTTTCCATACATTTGGGCTCGACGGTTGTCATCGAGTTAATGTTATGGTGTGCGAGAGGTCACTGGGGCGAGGTCAAGCCCACATGCGTTTATTAAGGTATTCAGTTTATTCAGTTATCGACTCGATTCCATATTATATATGCTGACAGCTCCTATAGAATAAACAGTGACTGGCTATTTACCACAGGTTCCGTATCATCCTAAACATCACCCATATTATCATCATCAACATCACTCAAATTATCACCCATAGAAGCATTCCCCTCCACTTCACTAGTACCCACACATACGTCACGCCGGCAAGCAGGTTGACCCAAAAGAATTCTGTTCCCTAGAGCAACACGAATGGTAGCCGGACCTAAAACATCCAACTTCTGAGCCTCAACGTCACTTACCTCCTCATTCGAAGGTTTCAGCGGGCATTGGGAAAACATCGACTGGTATCGTTCCAAGTCCAATAAACTGACAGAGTCTCTTGCATCAACAAAAAGCACTGCAAGATAATAAAAGTTAAGTATATCTTAGTTTAACCAGACCACTGAGCTGATTAACACCTCTCCTAGGGCTGGCCCGAAGGATTAGATTTACTTTTACGTGGCTAAGAACCAATTGGTTACCTGGCAACGGGACCTACGGCTTATTGTGGAATCGGAACCACATTATAGCGAGAAATGAATTTCTGTTATTAACTCACTGTCCAATCGGGCGTTTTAAAAGGATAAGACCACTTCTCACCTTCGATGGCAAAAGTCTAGCGCCCTACGTTTCCAAGACCCAAATTTTATATGCTATTTATTCTATAGGAGCTGCCAACATATACATATATACATATATATATTTATATATATATAAACATACATATACATGCATACATACATACAGATAGACAGATATATTAGATCTCCCAGCACAAATGAAAAAATACCAACCACTTAAATTAAAGCTCCCCCACTCATTTTCCCCGCGGATAAACCGCTTAGGGAATTACGCTGACCTTTTGTAATGGGATAGAATAAAGCCAGTAATTGTCCATCTCAGCAAAATTACCTCAGGAGAGAGAGAGAGAGAGAGAGAGAGAGAGAGAGAGAGAGAGAGAGAGAGAGAGAGAGAGGGTGTTAAGATGTGAGTTACGGTACTGCTCTCAATTGCATTACAAGGAGAATGGCGTTCCTCTCTCTCTCTCTCTCTCTCTCTCTCTCTCTCTCTCTCTCTCTCTCAGAGAGTTTATTACCATCTCATAAGATGTCTCGTATTGCTCATTCAATGCACGTCCAAAGCTCCCGGCTTAGTTTAGAGAGAGAGAGAGAGAGAGAGAGAGAGAGAGAGAGAGAGAGAGAGAGAGAGCAGCAATGGGTTAGTGTGTCTATATTCAACATTGCATTTCTTAATTTTTATAGCTATTTATTGTTATGTTCTCTCTCTCTCTCTCTCTCTCTCTCTCTCTCTCTCTCTCTCTCTCTCTCTCTCTCTCTCTCTCTCTCTCTCTCATGGTCTACTGGTAGGTATACGTATCTCACCAACGCGAGGGACAGAGTCCAACACGTATTTGGTGGTATGTCAGCTGCTGTGGGTCGTAAATATATATATATATATATATATATATATATATATATATATATATATATATATATATATATATATAAATTAATAAATATTCAATATAAATATAAACACAATAAATAAATAAAAAATAAATATAAAATAAAAAATAGTAAATAAATCAATTATAAATATCACGCTTGGAGAGTGCTGACCACTGGGCCACACGTTTCCTTGGGGTTTTTGGGGGTGGGGGTTGGACCAGTTCACGAAATTTCGAGGAACCAGTGTGAATAATGGATGATGCTTGCATTTGCATGCGTTTTACGGCGCGGGAGAGAGAGAGAGAGAGAGAGAGAGAGGAGTATTCACATTTGGAATCGGTTGTATCTTATTAACTTATTTAAGAGAGAGAGAGAGAGAGAGAGAGAGAGAGTTTTCCATGTGAGAGAGAGAGAGAGTTAATTTTTACCAGAGAGAGAGAGAGAGAGAGAGAGAGAGAGAGAGAGAGAGAGTTAATTTTTCACCAGAGAGAGAGAGAGAGAGAGAGAGAGAGAGAGAGAGAGAGAGAGAGAGAGAGAGAGAGAGTTAATTTTTCACCAGAGAGAGAGAGAGAGAGAGAGAGAAGCTTTCCATGAGAGAGAGAGAGAGAGAAAGTTAATTCTCCACAGAGAGAGAGAGAGAGAGAGAGAGAGAGTTTTACACAGTTTTCCTCCTCTCCACAGGACCAAACGATTCTTTCTCTCTCTCATGGCAAAAACTCTCTCTTTCTTGTGGAAAACTATCTCTCTGTCTGTCTGTCTGTCTGTCTCTCTCTCTCTCTCTCTCACCACACACACACACACACACACACCTGACCCCACGCAAGAGTCTTTAAAGCACCATCCAGAGAGAGAGAGAGAGAGAGAGAGAGAGAGAGAGACCCCAGGCAGTATGCCTCTAACAGTGGAAGTGAGAAGACGCGTCGATCTCGCTCTCTCTCTCCCTCCCGCTCTTTCTCTCTCTCCCTCTTTCTCTCTCCAGTGGATTCTGGGTTTAACGTCGAGTGAAATATTCGTTGGTTTATGTAATTAAACCGGAGGATCTTCTGCCGATTGGTTTATGGTTTAACAAGGTAATTGTATGTTGGTTTAACTGTTTTTAAAATTATCTTGATATATGAGCTTAAATATTTTAATTTATATATCTTAGATGGACCCATACAGTGTCTTTATAATATACAAATCTTTTACTCACTAAACATCCACTTTTTTTTAAGCTAGAACTCCCATTCTCTCCACGGGAACAGACCATCCCACTCTGCTTTTTCTCAGTACCTCTGTTTCCACGACCTGCTTTCAGCTAAATTTGCTTGTTAGGTTGTCAGGTAAATAAATGGATTAATTCTATCAAATAACACAATCTATATAAATCTATATACGCCATTAAAGATTTATTTGTTTATGTGCAATGGTAAACTTTATTATTAAGTTGTATATGTATGCAATTGGGTGTTTAAATGTATGCATGTGCATGTATATCTGTACTAATGTAATCAAAGGTCTGAAATTATATATGTAAGTATAACTGTTCTCTCTCTCTCTCTCTCTCTCTCTCTCTCTCTCTCTCTCTCTCTCTCTCTCTCTCTGTATAAGTTGATCCATAATGTATATATGTGTATATATATATATAATATATCTATACAATGTATTTATAGAAACAAGCATATATACATATAAATACATACATACACACGCACACACACACACACACACACACACACACACACACACATATATATATATATATATATATATATATATAAAACACACACATATATACACACAAACAAGCACTACCGAAGCACAGCGCAGAATGAGGCAGGTTGCAAGAACCCACTGCAATGCTAAGCAAGCAAACGGCTTGATTAATACAGTCTGCAGGACTGTTCACATTCTCTCAGTTCCTCTGCCGGGCAATAAAGACTCTCGTGAGAGAGAGAGAGAGAGAGAGAGAGAGAGAGAGAGAGAGAGAGAGAGAGAGAGAGAGAACCATCTTGTCTAACAGACTTAAAAATTCACACTTAAAAACTCATATTTTCTATTTAACCAAGTGCCTGGATGAGGAAGGTAACTATCCTCTTTCCATAACCGAAATAAGATTTCTTCTCAGTTATATAATTGGACTTTGTCTTTCTGTTTGTGGTTAAGCAATTATTAACCAGAAATTAACCGATATTTGGTTAATTGAAAACAGCCCCAATTTCTGTAGCCTCAGGAAGCTAATGAGGTCATTAGGAGGTCATTAGCCAGGTTAATTATATCAATTATCCAGGTGTGGAATCACTGAATGATTTTGAAATTATTTTTGAAAATTTTTATTTTAAATTTTCATTGATTGCAGATGCTTTGGTCATAATTGATAATTACATTTAATGTAATTTTCCATCTTAAAGTTTATATTCTTGTTTATTAATCATTCTGGAAAATATGATCTAATTAAGGCAATTATTTTTACCACTTAGTGTAACTTTTTCCTACATGCACCATTTTGGTCTTATTTCAGTTATGGAAAGAGGGCAGTTACCAACCTCATCTTGGCACTGCCTATGTTAAAAAAAGTGGGAAATTTAAAAAAAAAAAAGTGGGAATTTTCAAATGTGATTTTCAAAGGTTTGTGACAAGCTTGTTTCTCTCTCTCTCTCTCTCTCTCTCTCTCTCTCTCTCTCTCTCTCTCTCTCTCTCTTTAACAACAGACATAAAATCATCAAATAGTGTGGGGGAGGAAACCCTTCAATAAATGAAGCCATTGTGACGGGACGGAAAGAGAATTAGGGAAAACATTACTTGATAATAAAGATGGGGGACGAGGGACAAGATTGGTAAAGCTCTGGGAAGCTCTAAGAAGCTTTCAGGTCTTGTGAGAAGCTCTACAAAGCTCTGAGAAGGTTCTGCATATTCTAAGAAGCTCTACGGAGATCTGTAAAGCTTAGAGAAGATCTTAGAGCTCTATAAAGCTCTACGAAACTCAAAAGATGCTCATTTAAACTCTAAAAAGCTCTACGAAGCTCAAAGATGCTCCTTCAAGCTTCAAAAAGCTCTACGAAGCTCAAAGATGCTCGTTTAAGCTTTAAGGAGCTCTGCAAAGCTCACGAGGCTATTTTCAGCTCTAAAAAGCTCTACGAAGCTCAAAGAGACTACTTTCAGCTCTAAAAATATCTACGAAGCTCTTAAGAAGCTCTAAAAAAGAACAAGATGCTCTACAGAGCTCTACAAAGCTTCTAGACATTCTAAAAGGCTCGAGAGAGAGAGAGAGAGAGAGAGAGAAGGAACGAACTCAGAGGAGGAATAAAATAATAATAATAATAATAATAATAATAATTATTATTATTATTATTATTATTATTTTTATTATTATTATATACATACAGATAGACCGCTAGATAAATAAATGGATAATAAATAAAGATAAATAGACAGATAGACATTTCCATTCCAAATTCCGCGCCCAAGTGGGCGTCCATTTTTCGGGCGCTCCGAATTCCTGTCCAGGGGGCCGTGTAATTATTCCGCCCAGAGATTCATACATAAATACAGCCATTTGAACCGCCCACTGTATCCCTTAAGCCTGTAAGCTTTTTGTACTCTTTTTGTAACCACAGTGGCAGTCATTCCCATATGCTAATTGCTGCTGCCAACGACGAGACACCAATATGTATTCCGGATTTTTTTTTTTTCCCCCACGAATTTCCGACTGGCGTCGACGCGTGAATTCATTTCCGGATGAAATGCTTTCCACGATTTGATCTGGCGGTCATTTTGGTGATTTCAATAATAATAATAATAATAATAATAATGATAATAATAATAATAATAATAATAATAATAATAATATAATAATAATAATAAAGTACAGAAACTCTTGAATTTTTTTTGCATCCGAATCTAAAAAAGGTTATTTAGCCCACCATAAATATATTATCATTATAATATATTACCATTATAGACATTAAAATGATTACCATTAGTATATTAAATTTAGAGAGAGAAACTTTCCAAGGCAAAAGCTCCCATCTCGTTTGTTTACAAAAGTGACGTCACAAAGATCATCATCTTCTTCTTCTCTATTATTTAATGGGGGGAAATGAGGCCTCAAGATGCAGAGAAACTCTACGGGAACTCCTCTCCAGGTTTCAGTCTTCTTCCCCAAATTGGTTTTCTGCTAAAAATTCTTTTCCCTTTTTTGTAATTTATAATGAAATTTTGATAATACTGGAAGGGCTGGAGAGGCAGGGTGTAATTGCATAACACACACACACATACACACACAATCACAAACTCGAATTTCAATTTCATAATCTTTCTAATTTAATAAACTATATTTTTCATTTTTTCATTTTTATATTCTCAGTTTTATCACCGAAATATTTAATATTTTCAAGATTATTTTTCCGAGCTTCTGAACGAAACGGAAAAAATATTGTAGGAATATTTTATTTTCATTTTAATTATTATATTTTTGTGTGAACACGTGACGTTGTGGGAAAAAAAGATTAAAATTCGGCTATTATGAAAGATATTAAAAGCCCATAATATCAGCAGGTACACAAAATGGCTGATAAACATGAAAGTACTTTGTTTTATCAATTTTTCTTATATACTCTTTTTTAAATTTCTTTTTACTCTACGGCATTTGAAAAAAAAAAACTTCAATAGACATTTTCCCCAGCCAGGAAAACCTTTGCATAAACAGGATCACAAAAAAATAATGTTTTTAAAGAAAAATTTTAAAAAGTGGGACTTAGAGTTGAAATGGCGTGTGAGGAAAAAAAAAATAAAATAAAAATAAAATAAATAAAATAAAATAAAATATTGTTCTATTATAAATTCTAATGTGTTTTTGGTAATAAGCTTTACTGGTCCCTTCCAAGTTGAACTTTCAAAAATTTTCAAGTCATTAATTTCCTTGTGATTTATATATTTCTTTTTTGTGTGTGTGTCACGGTTCAGGCCTGAGAGATGAATTGATATATAATCCATCCCAGGAACCAGGTTGTTTTGCTGATATTATTATTATTATTATTATTATTATTATTATTATTATTATTATTATTATTATTATTATTATTATTATTACCAACAAAAGCTTGACTATTTATAAGCTTCTCTTGACCATTTATTGTTGCTATTATTAAATAGGTCTCTCTCTCTCTCTCTCTCTCTCTCTCTCTCTCTCTCTCTCTCTCTCTTTGTGTTGATAAGTGACAAATTATTCATAGCGCAATGCTGGGTGCAATATGATGAATCATTATGACAAATAACTGATTTGAACGAGGCTATATCAACCTCTCTCTCTCTCTCTCTCTCTCTCTCTCTCTCTCTCTCTCTCTCTCTCTCTCTCTCTCTCTCTCTCATTTGGAGACAAATAGTTTCCCACAAATTATGAGGTTTCATAATATGGTGATGTTGACTGATGTTGTCGATGTTGGTTGCATAATGATGATGCCTGCGTTGGGGGAGAGAGAGAGAGAGAGAGAGAGAGAGAGAGAGAGAGAGAGAGAGAGAGAGAGAGAGAGGTCCTTCTGAATATAACCAAGAAAAAGTATACGTAAAGATTATAGCCAGGGATATATCGCTTCTTATATACCAAAATGAAAGGATAGAAAATCTTGGAGTAATAGAGATATAACTAATGTAATATAACCAATTAAAAGCACATATAACCCCTCGAGGTATAGCCAAGGGAGAGGGATATATCCCTTGTAGTATAACCTTCCAATAATATATATTATATTCCCCAGAGTATAACCAAAGAATAGAGATTATATCCCTTATAGTATAACCTAATATTGACGCCATTGTAAGGATAAATGCATCGTGTAATTCTGATGAGTCTGGTGCCAGTGACACTCTCTCTCTCTCTCTCTCTCTCTCTCTCTCTCTCTCTCTCTCTCTCTCTCTCTCTCTCTCTCAAAGCAAGAGATAATAATATATTCTTATTTCTTATGCCTGAAGCGTTTAAGAAGGCTTCCTATATTCACGGGAAAACGAACAGTTTTCTCTCTCCCAAAAAATTACTGACCCTTGTTTGCACGAAAATGTTGGGCCAAAACGATTCACCCTGAATCTGTTAAGCCTTCTTCTTCTTCTTCTTCTTCTTCTTCTTCTTCTTCTTCTTCTTCTTCTTCTTCTTCTTCTTCATCTTCTTCTTCTTCTTCTTTAAAGAGTAAAGTGAGAGCGAAACCACCTGGCCATAATGTTGGAACCCGTGATCCAATATTAGAGAGCAAATTCCACCTTTCTTTTCGTGGGATATTTTGAGGCGGTTTCTGGGCATTGCATTGTGGGAGAAAGGGAATATTACTTTCTTTACTTTCTATATTGCTTTCTGAAGGGGATTCTCAGTTGAATTTAATGTCGGTGCTTTCGAATATTCAATATTTTTAAAATATGACATCTTAAATTCATTTTTGGAATGACATTAATCAGAGATATAAGTTTGTTTACTTGTTTTTAGAAGTATATGTAAGTCTGTCTCGAATTAGGGGTTACGTCTGTATGAAATTGTATTGTTTATCTTAATTTTTAACGGATATACTCCATTATTGGAACTCTGAGATTACATTTTCACGAAAATGTAATTTCTATAGATCACTACATTTGAGATAATATATATATATATATATATATATATATATATATATATATATATATATATATATATATATATATATATATATATATAAATATAAAGATTCCTGTATCTATAACTTCAATTAATGGAAAGCTTCCCTAATCATGAGTGCTTTGCCCAGAAAGACATTGCAGAATTTGTTGCAAAAAGTATAATTAGAGATTAAACAGAATTCATTTCTGCAATCAGGGATTGAAAGTGGAAATGGAATATAATGAAAAAATAATAATTGCTGGAGAACTTTGCAATTAGTGAAGGAATTAAGAGTGGGGGAGAAATATCTAATGTATGTGTTAGGAATATTATTATTATTATTATTATTATTATTATTATTATTATTATTATTATTATTATTATTATTATTATTATTATTTGAAAAGAAACCTTTCCTAGTTTTCACGAGGAATTTTGGGATGAAAGTGCAAGCCTTACACCCTGTTCCATTAATGTTTTTTGTAATAAATAAATATATATATATATTATGTATGTATGTATGTATGTATGTATATATACTTTAAAACTGAGAGGGTTCCCATAAACAGAAATAAGAATGAAGGTTTTCACCAAATGAAGATTTATTTAGCTCGGCCATTCCGTGGGAGGACCCGGCCCCCAAATTGTGTTACTCAGACATAAAAGTGCTTTATGTCCGTCTTTACGAGAGGGAGACATATTTGGGTTGAGGTTGGTTCAACCACACCCCCCCTCGTCCCCCTCCCCCCATGCCCGGACATCCCGTTATGCAGATGTTTTCCATTTTTGGGTGGTTTGTGTTGGTGTTTGTTTGTTTGTTTGCACGTACGTGGCTGTTCAGTTTTTGGAATGATTTTTCATGTCTGCAGAGTTTATTGCTTCATACATATACATATACATGTCTATATTATATACATAAAATATAAATTATATATATATAATATAGGTATACAATATATATTAAAAAAACATTAATGGAACAGGGTGTAAGGCTTGCGCCTTCATCCCAAAATTCCTCGTTGGAAAACAGGAAAGGTTTCTTTTCAAATAAAATAATAATAATAATAATAATAATAATAATAATAATAATAATAATAATAATAATAATAATAATAATACCTTTATCATTATTCCTAACACATACATTAGATATTTCTCCCCACTTTTAATTCCTTCACTAATTGCAAAGTTCTCCAACAATTATAATTTTTCCATTCAATTCTATTTCCTCTTTCATTCCCTGATTGCACAAATGAATTCTGTTTAATCTCTAATTATACTTTTTGCAACAAATTCTGCAATTTCTTGCTGGGCAAAGCACTCATGATTAGGAAGCTTTCCATTAATTGAAGGTATAGATAAAGGAATATATATATATATATATATATATATATATATATATATATATATATATATATATATATATATATATATATATATATATATATATATATATATATATATATATCCAATGTAATTACCTATAGAAATTACATTTTCGTGAAAATGTAATCTCAGAGTTCCAATAATCAAATTATATCCTTTAAAAATGAAGAGAAACAATACAGTTTCATACAGACGTAACCCTAATTCGAGACAGAGTTACATATACTTCTAAAAACAAGTAAACAAACTTATATCTCTGTTTAATGTCATTCCAAAAATGAATTTAGGATGTTATATTTTAAAAATATTGAACATTCGAAAGCAACGGCATTAAATTCAACTGAGAATCCCCTTCAGAAAGCAATATAGAAAGTAAAGTAAAGAAAGTAATATTCCCTTTCTCCCACAATGCAATGCCCAGAAACCGCCTCAAAATATCCCACGAAAAGAAAGGTGGAATTTGCTCTCTAATATTGGATCACGGGTTCCAACATTATGGCCAGGTGGTTTCGCTCTCACTTTACTCTTTAAAGAAGAAGAAGAAGAAGAAGAAGAAGAAGAAGAAGAAGAAGAAGAAGAAGAAGAAGAAGAAGAAGAAGAAGGCTTAACAGATTCAGGGTGAATCGTTTTGGCCCAACATTTTCGTCCAGACAATGGTCAGTAATTTTTTGGGAGAGAGAAAACTTCGTTTTCCCGTGAATATAGGAAGTCTTCTTAAACACTTCAGGCATAAGAAATAAGAATATATTATTATCTCTTGCTTTGAGAGAGAGAGAGAGAGAGAGAGAGAGAGAGAGAGAGAGAGAGAGAGAGAGAGAGAGAGAGAGTGAGTCACTGGCACCAGACTTATCAGAATTACACGATTCATTTATCTTTACAATGGCGTCAATATTAGGTTATACTATAAGGGATATATTCTCTATTCTTTGGTTATTCTCTGGGGAATATAATATATATTATTGGAAGGTTATACTACAAGGGATATATATATCCCTCTCCCTTGGTATACCTCGAGGGGTTATATGTGCTTTTAATTGGTTATATTACTCCAAGATTTTCTATCTTTTCATTTTGGTATATAAGAAGCGATATATCCCTGGCTATAATCTTTACTTATACTTTTCTTGGTTATACTTCAGAAGGACCTCTCTCTCTCTCTCTCTCTCTCTCTCTCTCTCTCTCTCTCTCTCTCTCTCTCTCTCTCTCTCAGGCATCATTATTATGCAACCAACATCAACAACATCAGTCAACATCACCATATTATGAAACCTCATAATTTGTGGGAAACTATTTGTCTCCAAATGAGAGAGAGAGAGAGAGAGAGAGAGAGAGAGAGAGAGAGAGAGAGAGAGAGAGAGAGAGGTTGATATAGCCTCGTTCAAATCAGTTATTTGTCATAATGATTCATCATATTGCACCCAACATTGCGCTATGAATAAATTGTCGCTTATCAACACAGAGAGAGAGAGAGAGAGAGAGAGACTGAGAGAGAGTCTTGATAATAGCAACAATAAATGGTCAAGAGAAGCTTATAAATAGTCCAACCTTTTGTTGGTAATAATAATAATAATAATAATAATAATAATAATAATAATAATAATAATAATAATAATAATATCAGCAAAAACAACCTGGTTCCTGGGATGGATTATATATCAATTCATCTCTCAGGACTGAACCGTGACACACACAAAAGAGAAATATATAAATCACAAGGAAATTAATGACTTGAAAATATTTGAAAGTTCAACTTGGAAGGGACCAGTAAAGCTTATTACCAAAAACACATTAGAATTTATAATAGAACAATATTTAATTTTATTTTATTTATTTTATTTTTATTTTGCTTTATTTTTTCCTCACACGCCATTTCAACTCCTAAGTCCCACTTATTTTTATTTTTCTTTAAAAACATTATTTTTTTGTGTCCCTGTTTATGCAAAGGTTTTCCTGGCTGGGGAAAATGTCTATTGAAGTTTTTTTTTTCAAATGCCGTAGAGTAAAAAGAAATTTTTATAAAAGTATATAAGAAAAATTGATAAAACAAAGTACTTTCATGTTTATCAGCCATTTTGTGTACCTGCTGATATTATGGGCTTTTAATATCTTTCATAATAGCCGAATTTTAATCTATTTTTTCCACAACATCACGTGTTCTCAAAAAAAATTAATAATTAAAATGAAAATAAAATATTCCTACAATATATTTTTTCATTTCTTTCAGAAGCTCGAAAAAATAATCTTCAAAATATTAAATATTTCGGTGATAAAATTGAAAATATAAAAATTAAAAAATGAAAAATATAGTTTATTAAATATAGAAAGATTATGAAATTGAAATTCGAGTGTGTGTGTGTGTATGTGTCCTGCATCTGCATCCTGCCTCTCCAGCCCTTTCAATATTATCAAAATTTCATTAAAAATTACAAAAAAGGGAAAACAATTTTTAGCAGAAAACCAATTTGGGGAAGAATACTGAAACCTGGAGAGGAGTTCCCGTAGAGTTTCTCTGCATCTTGAGGCCTCATTTTCCCCCCATTAAATAATAGAGAAGAAGAAGATGATGATCTTTGTGACGTTACTTTTGTAAACAAACGAGATGGGAGCTTTTGCCTTGGAAAGTTTCTCTCTCTCTCTCTCTCTCTCTCTCTCTCTCTCTCTCTCTCTCATAATGTTAATATACTAATGGTAATCATGTTAACGTAATGATGTTACCACCAAATGTCGTGGTGTTCTTTTCTTCATTTCTTTTATAATTGCTTTGTCATTTCTAGCTAATTGTTAGAGTCCCAGGAAGCTTATTAGGAAAAGACAGTGCAGTTTTTCTTACTTCATTAACACACTAATAAAATAACTGCATATATACAAGTTAAATATATATACAAGTTAAGTACTACGACTAAGAATCGAAGTACGAGCCTTTCTTGAATGTTCTTAACCCAGAACTGGTGGGGCTCTCGACCTCACTCCACTAATGTTCTTGAATCTTCTTTCTCTCTCTGCTTCTCTCCCTTCTATCTTCTATCCGTTCTATCTGCCTTTATCTCCCTTCAAACTTGCTTTTTGAAGGTTCTTCAAATAAAATGTCCATCCCAAGGTAGGCGGACCATCGCTTCTGTTCCGCCTTGTAGTCGTCCTTTAGTGGTTGGGGATTATCTATTACGTCCCTTCGGGTGTGATTAATTGACTTAATCCCTCCTTCGTGGGTGGGACTAATGATGTCACAGGAAGTCTTCAGGTTCCGGCAAAAGTTGAAAGGTCAGCTCACAGGCGAGACGGTTAGGCAGTTTTGTTATGATTGCCTTTGGATTACTCTCGCGCCAATCATAACACTTCCTCTCTCGCTCTCTTTCTCTGTCTATCATTTGTCTATTACTGGTTCCCTCTCATTTCTTCTTCTCTCTGGAAGTAAGATAAAAGGAAATTTGAAAAACCCTCAATTGAGAATAATAAATAATAATAATAATAATAATATAATAATAATAATCATTATTGTTATTATTATTATTATTAAAACAACCAAAATGGTTGCCAGATCAAATCATGGAAATAATTTCATCCAGAAATGGATTCACACGTCGACGCCAGTCGGAAATTCGTGGGAAAAAAATCCTGAATACATTTTGGTGTCTCGTCATTGGCAGCAGCAATTAGCATATGGGAATGACTGCCATTGTGGTTACAAAAAGAGTACAAAAAGCTTACAGGCTTAAGAGATACAGTGGGCGGTTACAAATGGCTGTATTTAGGTACGAAATTCTGGGCGGAATAATTCCATGGTCCTCTGTTTATTTTTCTGTCTTATCCATCTATCTATAAATCTATAAATCTATATATATATATATTTAAAATATTTTTATATCGAATTCAACAGATCTTAGAAATAACTTAGGGTTTTTTATTTTCATAATATTGAAAGGGCTGGAAAGGCTGTTATGCTGCCATTGCCTCAGGGGGTCCTGTGCCCTGGCTTCCACCAGGGGATGGTTACACACCAGAATGGGAGCCTTCCTGTTTGATGTCAAATGATAATTGAGCTTTCATTTCATATAGAAAGGAAAGGTGGATGGTAGAAAGTTGGTGCTTTCTTTTTTCTGAATACAGGAGAAAGTGGGTTGTATCTTTTCATGGATGCAGGAGAAAGTGGGTGTTTTCTTTGCCTGGACACAGGAGAAAGTGGATGCTTTCTTTGCCTGGATACAGGAGAAAGTGGGTGCTTTCTTTCCCTGGATATAAAAGAAAGTAGACCCTTCCATTTCACCAGGGTCGTGTGTAATGCTGTACAAACCAGGAACCTTTCTTCCAGTGACACAAAAGGGGATTTCAGTGACAGGGCAGTGACTGACTTCTCTTAGTAAATGGACGAAAAAGGGGGCCCTTAGCGCTTTCTAAACACAAGTAAACACCCTTTCAACATACCAAATGGAGGACAGGTTTTCTCAGGGACATGTCACAAAGGGGATGCTTAGCTTTTCCAGGCTCATTTACAAAAAGAGGACCTCAAGCTTTCCAGAAAACACAATTATCACCCTGGAAAATGGGAACTATTTTTAGGCCACCAGGGGAACACAGAAAAAAGGTGACCTTGGTTTTAAGGAAACACTGATGAAAGGGGACACTCACCTTTTCCCAGATACAAGGGGGCCATGTCGGGGTGAGACCCCCCCAATATATTATGAGTTAGTGTAGGAAGGAAACAGGTTTTCAATAAGGTAATTCTTATCTTTATTAATCTGTCTGCTTGAATAGTAGAGCTTAGGCTATTAGAATTTCTTCAAAATATTCCCAGTACCCAAAAATACCCCAACACTGGGCATTAATTCAGGGTACACAATGACTCCTCCCTACCAGACTGCAAGAAAGCAAAACATTGCAACAATTCTTCCACGATTTGCAATGGGTGTTCTGCTGTCTACCGGATACCTGACAACTTCTTCAGACTCACAGGAGACTGAATTCACCAAAGGCCATCTCTTCTCAAAAAGGATTCCGAGGCAGAAATGAAGGATTGTATCTATAAATACAGCTGAATTCTGAATCCTGTAAAGTCCAGACATACCTGTAGGTCCCTGTAGATCCAGCCCATTTGCAGATCTTCCAGGCTTTGGCCTGAAATATGGGCTGAAATGTGTGATAAGCAAGTGGTCATATTCACTAAAACTACAATACAAAGGTCGTGGACTCTGAACTTTGACTTCTGACCTTATCCCATTTTCCACAGGGAGAATTTGGAGAGTCAGGAGATGGAATTCGATAAAGAGACGGTTCTTTTCCTTCTTTCCCACGCTGAGATCGAACCCGTGTTTAAGGGGGAGACATACGTATTGCAGCGCTGTTTACACAGATTCTTTTGTGTCTGTGTGAGTGTGTCTGTAACGCTTTCAGGAAACGTATACATATATAAAGAAGTAAAACAATAAGTGTACTGGAGAATTCCATTACTGGAAGGAGTCTCTACGGGACATGAAAAAATAGATATAAAATAGTTGACCAGTTTTGATCAAATCTTGTTTTTCTGAGTAAAATATTCAACAAATACAATACTGGATTTTGTAACTATATGTTTACATTCTTCATTCATAATACATCGATGTATCTTAATGTATTTTACTGCATTACTGTATTTTGATTTATTTTTGCTATTATGAAAAGGAAGACCATAAATTTGACATTTGTTTGGTTGTCATATGTTAAACAGAATTGCTGAGAGAGAGAGAGAGAGAGAGAGAGAGAGAGAGAGAGAGAGAGAGAGAGAGAGAGAGAGAGAGAGAGAGAGAGAATTTTAAAGAAACGTCTTGATTTATAATAGAAATTGATATTAATAACATAAGTGATTTTGCATGCTACGGGGTCAGGGACAGGTCAGAGTTTAGGGTGTGTCTGTAGGCAAAGAGGTCACATATAGGTCACAACCGAATGTGACCTTATATACGAAAAGGTCAAATAAAGATAAGAGGTGCCGTGAGTAACTCTGATCTCCCATCTTTAATGTTCAAATATTAACGGTGGGCCCAGAAACGCATTTATGTTCAGAGACGCAAAAACATTCAAGAGTTTTCAGAGAGAGAGAGAGAGAGAGAGAGAGAGAGAGAGAGAGAGAGAGAGAGAGGAAGGTGAAACATTCAAGTGTCTTAAACAGGTTTAACCTCAAGGAGAGGAGGAACGTGCCTTTTCCATGTTGAGAATCACTGGTTTGTAAACAGACTTATTCAAACCTCTCTCTCTCTCTCTCTCTCTCTCTCTCTCTCTCTCTCTCTCTCTCTCTCTCTCTCTCTCTCTCTCTCTCCTTCTTTGCCGGCTGATTCCCCATTCTCTCCACATGGCTAAACCACTTCCTAACACTTATTCAGTTGCTCTCATAATCTCTGCCATGTTGTCAGTCACTTTTCAACTTTCCCTTCTTGAAAACACTTGCAACTCTTTTGCAAGTTCCTGCAGTTTCTCCTTACTATTTCCATTGAACACTCTTTCACTGCATCACTGTCTCACGCACACTTTGACACCAAACCAGCCACTCACCTCTCTCTCACCTTGACCTTTCTGCAAATGGATAATTATCCCTCACCCAGTCTTTGGGAATCTTTCCTTCATGTAGATAGACCTTACACATCCTGGCCAGCCATTTGATCACACTTTTCCATCGGGTTCAGGCGTTTTTCCATTCTTGAGAACATTAATTAGCTTCCTTACACCTCCACAGAGTCAGTAAATTGAGCATTATTTAAATAAATTTCTATTTTTTCTTTCCAAATCTGAAAAATTTTCTAAGTACTCACTCCATCGACACATGGCTCCGTTTACTTCACTTTCTTCTTTCCTATTTACTTTCTCACATTTAGTCACAAACTTTCAGTTTATTCCTTTTTATGAGGAATGATGCAATGTCTTGCAACTCCCATAAACATATTAATCAATATTTTGTACCAATATGGCATCTATAAGTGTGAGAAATGAGTGATAATGATGTAATTAAGAAAAAGAGGCAAATAACGGAAATGAGAGGAAAGGAATAGTGAGGAAAGACGCAGAATTACAAGATAATAACAGGACGTTATAAAGAAAAAGGTGAGATAGACGGAATAATAAGAAAGGTCATAGATAAAAAGTAAGATAGATAAAAAGTAAGATAGATAGCTGAAGAGTTGGTAGGAAAGAGAAGTGTGTCTTTCTGTAAAGAGTTAAAGAAGAATAAAGAGATTACAATACGCAGGAGACATAATAAACACGATAAAAAGAATATCTGCAAGATTTCCTGGCAAACATTCCCTCCGGGTACAACATAAACTTCGCGTTGAAGAAACGCGAATATAAATATTCGCGAATATTTATTCCTCTCTTACAACACGTTTCCACTTATTTCCCGTCAGAGTTCGTGAGAATGCGTTTACTTTTTCCCGCTCTGTGTCACACAACGAGGTCTCCTTTCCTGGTTGTGGCTGTGATGTGCACGGGTTCGTTCTCAGCGTGGGGAAAAAGTGGGTGAAACCGTCTCGTTATTGAATTCAACCTGACTCTCCAAATCCTTCCAATGGAAAATGGGATAAGGTCAGGGGTCAACGTTCAGAGTTCACGACCTTTGTCTTGTCGTGGTTTTGGTGAAATGACCTTTTGCTTTTCATGACTTCAGCCCATATTTCAGGCCAGGGCCTGAAAGATCTGCAAATGGGCTGGGTCTATAGGGACCTATAGAGATCTACAAGGATCTACAAATATGTCTGGACTTACAGGATTCAGAATTCAGCTGTATTTATAGATACAGTCACTCATTTCTGCCTCGAAATCCTTTTAAAGAAGAGATGGCCTTTCGTGAATTCAGTCTCCTGTGAGCCTGAAGAATTTGTCAGGTATATGGTACATAGCAGAACTTCCATTGCAGATCGTGGAAGAATTGTTGCAATGTCTCGCTCTCTTGCAATTTGGTAGGGAGGAGTCAATGTGTACTCTGAATTAATACCCAGTATTGGGATATTTCATGGTATTGGGAATATTTTGAAGAAATTCTAATTGCCTATACTCTTCTATTCAAGCAGATAGATCAATAAAGACAAGTATTACCTTATTGAAAACCTGTTTCCTTCCTACACCAACTCCTAATATATTTGGGGGGTCTCACACCACCTGGCCCCTTTGTAACTGGGAAAAGGTGAGTATCCCCTTACAGCAGTCCCTTAAAACCAAGTTCCCTGGTGGGCCCAAAAAAATATAGTTTCCCTTTTCCAGGGTGATAATTGTTTTCTGGAAAGCTGAGGTCCTCATTTGTAAATGAGCCTGGAAAACCTAAGCATCCCCTTTGTAACATGTCCCTGGGAAAACCTGTCCTCCCTTTGGTGTGTTTAAAGGGTGTTTACTTGTGTTTGGAAAGAGCTAAGGGCCCCCTTTTCTTCCATACAGCATTACACACGTCCCTGGTGAAAGGAAAGGTTTTGCATGTGTCCCTAGCAAAAGAAAGGGTCTACTTTCCTTTATATCCTGGAAAAGGTAGCACCCACTTTCTCCTGTGTCCAGGAAAAGAAAGTACCCATTTTTAATTTTGTCCAGTAACAGAAAGCGCATACTTTCCCCTATATCTAGTAGATAGCACCCACTTTCTCCTCTGTCCAGGAAAAGATAGCACCCACTTTCTCCTCTGTCCAGGCAAAGATAGCACCCACTTTCTCCTCTGTCCAGGAAAAGATAGCACCCACTTTCTCCTCTGTCCAGGAAAAGATAGCAACTTTCTCTGTCCAGGCAAAGATAGCACCCATTCCCACTTTCCTTTCTATACGAAATAAAAGCTCAAATATTTTGACATCAAACACTGAAGCAGAGAAGAAATTGCAAGAAATATAAACAAAAGAATCCTGGCCTCCCTCCACCGTATCACGTCCGTGTTCATCAAATATCTTTTGAACATCTCTTTACTTCCACGTGATTCAGCTCAACACGAATCACGAATCACGAAAGAGGAGCCATTTGTGCACTTCATCACGACAGAACAGTTCGTGTCAGCGCGGAACTAATATGCATAAAAGGCCATTGTCGTTTCTCTCTGTCACAGTTTCCGACGTCCTGAATATGGCGTCGGGGAATATGGCAGACAGAACTCTGAACATTTTAGATAATTCTCTTCGGATTTATAGGTCAGCAGTTCCCACTGAATAAAGTTTGTCTAGTAAGTTTTATCCAGTGTGTAAACACTGCTCTGTGCATCTCGGCCTCTTCTCCATCTTGCTTCTTTCTGCAGAACTTTGGGACCAAAACGGGACTGAAGTAAACAGATACTCAGGACGAATCTGAGGGGGGCCGTTGCATAGGCCTATACCAACCGTCACTATTTCCTATAATTATCAGATCTTTCTGTTTACAATTTACAGAAAGTGGTTCTGTAAACGAAATATTTCACAAAATTGATAAAGAATGATTTACTTTGTCATTATTCTTGTGAATCGTCAAAAATAAAGGTTTTGTCATTATCAATTGTTTCTCTGTAGGTACCATAGGCCTAGACCAACCACCACTATTGCCTATAATTATCAGATTTCTCTTTTTACAGTTTACAGAAAGTGGTTCTGTAAATACAGACCATTACAAAACAGACGAGGGAAGTATTTAACTTATCATTATTCCTGTGAATCGCCTCAAAATAAGATTGTGACACTATTAGGTGTTTCTGGAAGGACACAAATCTTGTCTCATGTAATGTTGGAATGTACGATTATAAGCTAAGTTCTAAATGATTACGTAAACACAAAGTGTTCTAAAATAAACAGATTACTTTTCAGGTAAGCAAGTCCTGTATTAGACAGGAATCAGACACGCTTTAGTAATAATAAGACCAAAATGGCCGTCACAAACAAAAGACAATCAGGTAATTCGTTTTCTCGCGACTGGGCTGAGTAAAAAAAAAGTTCCCAGGAATCTGGACGAAGAACGAGTCCTGTACTTGTATCTGTAGGCCTGTACGGTCCTGCAAATAGTCCAAAATATTGTTGAACCTCTCATGACACAACAGGCCCACCCCCATCCCTCCCTCCCGAAAAATGGCCCACGTAAAAGGCGAAGCTTTTTGAGGCTGAATTAAATACCTGTTATTATCTTTAACGGTCTGGTGGATTTATCTACGCTCTACACACAGACGCTTTTGTGTGTGTGCAAGTGTGTGTGTGTCTGTAACGCTTTCAGGAAACGTCTATTTATAAAAAAACAACAGGAAAACAACGCGTGTATTCGAGGATTCCATTACATTTTTACGATACAGCAAAACTTCAAAACTGAGTCTCTGTTGGGAAAGACACAATGGATATAAAATAATTGACCAGTTTGGATCAAATTCGTTTTTCTCAATCAAATATTCAACAAATAGAATCTCGCATTTTGTAACTGTACACCTACATTATTCATTCACAGCGCATTAATGTATTTTGAAATATTTCACTAAGATACTGTATTTTGGTGTATTTTAACTATTTTGAAAATGACCATAAATTTGAAGTACTTTGGGTCTCATGAGTTAAACAGGTTGCTGAGAGAGAGAGAGAGAGAGAGAGAGAGAGAGAGAGAGAGAGAGAGAGAGAGAGCATAAGCAATCCATTATGTTGTTTTGCCTCGTTGTTTTCAAAAGTTGTTTTGAAAGAAAAGTCTTGATTTGTGATAGAAATTGAAATGATTAAGAATATAAGTGATTTTGCATGCTAAGGATTCCCATACAAGTCAGAATTAAGGGTGTGTCTGTGGGCAAAGAGGTCACATACAGGTCACAATTGGCTGTGACCCTGTATACAGGGGTCAAATAAAGATAAAAAAAAAGGAGAGGTCATGAAAAGATTTGACCTTCCAATGCACAGATTTGTGAAGAACACATTTGTTTTTTATTTATGCAGCAAAATGACCCAGATCTCTCTCTCTCTCTCTCTCTCTCTCTCTCTCTCTCTCTGATGTTACTGAGAGAGAGAGAGAGAGAGACTTGATTCACACACACACACACACACACACACACACACACACACACATATATATATATATATATATATATATATATATATATATATATATATAATTTATCTATTTATTTATTTATTTATGAATGTATGTATTCATGTATGTTTTATAAATATATACTACACACACACACACACACACACACACATATATATATATATATATATATATATATATATATATATATATATATATATATATATATATATATATATATATATATATATATATATTATATGTATATACATACAAACATGCATACGTACATACATACGCATTTCAGCCTTGACGCTTGGCTAGCATTCACTGAAGACTGCTCAAACTGAAGACCTAAAAGAAACATTAAATAACAGAAATATCGCCTCTGCCTGCACGTGCATTCATCCGTTAAATTATTTCAGTTTCCGAGGGCGGTATTTGAGATATTTCGACGCTCAATTTTTCGGTTTCTCTCAGTAATCAGTTCACCTTTCTCCAACACTGCAAGGGTCCACTGTACTCGATTCCCTGGGACCCGAAGAACGTCTCCCTCACGAGTCCTTCTTCAAGGTGCTAGGTGCTGAAGGAGTCTTCAGGAAACCGTGATAATCCAATGGACGCTCTTCCAGGAGTCCTCCAGGTGCTGGGAGCTGAAGAAGACGGCTCCGGAAGATCCCGGACTCGCGGAGACTTCAAGAAGACGTGATAATCCAATGGGCGTCTCTCCAGAATCCTGCAGGAGTTGGAAAAATTCTCTCGAGGAGGTCTGGCAGGAGGAGGATTCTGGGAGCCCCGGAGAACCCGCTTGCCCTTTCCGAAAACTAAAGATAGTCTCGACTGATTCATTCGAGCAGGCAACAATGTTGACACGAAGCCTGAACTTTATTGTGCAGAACTTATTGGCCTTGGGAAAGGGATGCTTTTCCAAGTATACTGGTTATTGTTGTTATGGCCTGCTACTCGTAGCAGTGAATGTACTTCTTATGTTGGACGGAAACAAGAAACCTGACCAAAGGACCCACACCCCCAAAGTTACCAAGACCGAAGGACAGGAACCGAAGACTTCACCACACGTACCACCTAATGGCCTGAAGGACCTTTACGAACGGAAGATCGAGAATGTCGTTTCTGAGTACGAGAAGCGACTACAAATCGTGAAGGACGAGAATGCTGGTCTGTTGGAATCTGCCAAGGACAAGGACGAACTCATCCACCAACTGACGGAGGACGTCGAGCGTCTGACGAAGAGGGTCGTGGATCGTTCCTGCAGAGGAACTCGTCATTCCCCACTTGCTGATGACGAGTTTTTGCAGCTGCTGGACGAATTTGTTAATGACCCCGCGGCAGACGACTTCCCCGAGCCGTCTTTGCTGGATGACTTCAAGAGGAGGTTCCTTTTCGAGATGGTTCACGCCCAGAAGAGGAAGCTAGGACGAGCACTGCGGGAGAAGGAGGATCTGAAGGAACAGCTGGAACGCCGTCAAACCACCACGTCCAAGGAAGAGCCTTCGGAGGAACGCCAAGAACTCCCTCAAGTGGTCAGCACTCTCAAAAGCCGCATCGAAAAACTCGAGCACGAGAAGAGGGAGATGGGACTGATCATGGAAAGACAAATGGCACATAGCAAAAGGACTGAGGACCAGAAAGAACGCGTCATCGAACATCTGATGAAGAGGGTAAACCAGCTGCTACAGGAGAGGATGCAAAGTTATATGACAGACAAAGAAGCGGAAACCCCTGTTTGGCAGGAGTCCAGGACCGATACTGGCTCAAGCACACGCGAAAGCGAGAAAGTTTTAGACACGCCAAGGACTGATGGGATCTCGAGCACGCTAAGAAACGGCCGGACAGCAAAGGAAGCACCTAGGACTGATAGTGTCTCAAACAATACGGAGATTGAAAGCATATCCAACCCTAGTGTTTGGAGCGCGGATAGTGGCGAGAGAAACGGACCTGACCAAATAATAGACACTTCTGTTGTAAAAACTGCCCACAGAGGAAATGCAGTAAAACTCCCCATGGAAGACGAAGGCGTGGCTTCCCGTCAGCCAGTCTCCGTGCCCACCCTCTTCAGACAAAGAGCGGAGGAATGTCAAGACCTGATCGCTCTCCATTACAAGGAGGAAGGGGAGTGGAAGGGAATCACTTACAGGCAGTACTACCAGCAGGTGAACTCAGCGGCAAAGGCCTTCATCAAGCTCGGCCTGAAAAGACTCCATTCAGTGTGTATGTTCGGCTACAACAACCCAAGGTGGTTCATGGGCCATCTTGCAGCCATTTTCGCAGGTGGCATTGCAGCTGGAATATACCACACCAACGAGATCGACGCCTGCGAGTACATAGCGCGAGATGCCAAGGCCAACATATTTGTGGTGGAGAGCCAGAGGGAGGTCTCCATCATGAAGGAAGTGCAAGGACGGCTCAAGCAAAAGCTGGTCATCATCCAGTATTCCGGGGAACCAGACGACGAGGACGTATACAGCTGGCAGGAACTCCTGGACATCGGCGAGAAGGAGTCGGACGAAGAACTGAATGAGCGGCTGGCCCAAATTGCAATCAACCAGTGCTGTGCCCTCGTATACACTTCGGGTACCAGCGGCGTGTCGAAAGGCGTCATGCTCAACCACGACAACCTGACGTGGATGTGCTCCGTGTACGCCGACTATTTAGGCATCAAGCCAACGAGGGTCCTCAGCTACTTGTCGCTTGCTCATATAGCCGCTTTGATAGTCGACCTGTACGGCTCCATGGTGTACGGCGGCGAGGTCTACTTTGCGGACAGAACCATCATGCAAGGGATGAATTTAGTGTTGACGCTCCAAGACGTCCAGCCAACATTCTTCTTCACGGTTCCAAGAGGCTGGGAAAAGATCTACGAGACCTTGCAGAAGGAAATCGACGGCGCACCTTGGATAAAAAAGCAGATTGTAGGCCTAGCTCGTAAGATTGGCACCGAAGACTCGGAAAGGAAGCAGTCTGGAAACCAAAAACACCCATTTGGATACTCTCTTGCTGACAAGTTGGTCTTCCAGAAAGTAAAGACAAAGCTGGGCTTACAGAATTGCCAAGTTATCCTCTCTGGTGCGAGCGGTCTGTCAGTAGAAATTTCACAATTTCTCCACAGTCTTGGCATTACGGTTTTAGAATCTTACGGACTGTCGGAGAGTTGTGGCCCTCACACTTGCGGCATACTGAACGACTTCTTGATAGGAGCAAGCGGTGCGGTGAGAGATGGATTTTACGGAAAGATAGCTGATCCTGATGACGAAGGCAACGGAGAAATCCTGCTGAGTGGAAGGAACATAGCGATGGGCTACCTGAATAAAGAGAAAGAAACAAACGAAACAATAGATGACGAAGGATGGCTCCACACAGGTGATATCGGGAAGATCGACACCAGGAACTATTTGCACATCACAGGTCGTCAGAAGCGCCTGATCATCACTTCGCAGGGATACAACGTAGCCCCAGAGCCCATAGAGCTCAAGGTCAAGGCTAAACTTCCCTGCGTCAGTTTCCCAGTACTTATCGGAGACGACAGGAAGTTTCTGTCGATGCTTCTTCCCATGGCAGCAGAGATCGACCCCGTTAGTGGGTTACCACTCCCGCATTTAGCTCCCAACACTATTGCATGGTGTCGAAACGTTGGATCTGCAGCAAACACCATCGACGATATTTTGGAAGGCCCTGATGAGAAGGTAATGCAGGCAATTCAACAAGCCATTGATGAGGTCAATGCAGCTGCTTACAATAATCAGCACAGGATACAGAAGTGGGCTATTCTGCCCTTAGATTTCACCATCAATGGACAAGAACTCACGCCAACAGCCAAGGTGAGAATGAACATTGTTACAGAGAAATACAAAGACATCATTGAGGACATGTATGATGTATAAAAAGAGGCAATGACCGCAGAAAGGAGAGCCTGTGTTCTGTGAAGGCCATGAATGCAGAAAAGGGATCCTGGCTTGCGCTGGGACCCATTAAGGTGATGGCAGCAGAACGGGGATCCTGGCTTGCACTGGGACCCATTAAGGTGATGGTAACTTACCAAAATACTGACCTCCCTGGGTGTCCCCCCACCCTTGGGAGGTTAGAATTCTGGTATGCATGCTAGAATGCAGAGCATTTGTGGGTGGCCCCCCGCCCATGAATGCTAGCATTCTAGTGTGAAACCATCATCTTTTGGAAGCCCATGCACCAGGATCCCAAGAGGCAATGGCAGCATTACAGGATGCAGGCCTCCCTGGGTGTCCCCCCACCCCTGGGAGGTTAGCATTCTGGTGTGCAACCATCACCTTTGGAAGTATGTGCATGGATCCCAAGAGGCAATGGCATCATAACAGAATGAAGGCCTCCCTGGGTGTCCCCCCACCCCTGGGAGGTTAGCATTCTGGTGTGCAGCCATCACCTCTTGGAAGTATGTGCATGGATCCCAAGAGTAAATGGCATCATAACAGAATGAAGGCCCCCTGGGTGTCCCCCCACCCCGGGAAGGCTAGCATTCTGGTGTGCAGCCATCACCTCTTGGAAGTATGTGCACCGGATCCCTTCAAGCAATGGCAGAACAACAGAATGCAGGCCTCCCTGGGTGTTTGGTGTGCAACCATCACCTTTTGGAAGTACGAGCACCGGATCCCTAGAGGCAATGGCAGCATAACACAATGCAGGTCTCCCTGGGTGTCCCACCACACCAGGAAGGTCAGCATTCTCGCGTGCAGCCATCAGCTCTTCGAATTAAATGCACCAGGATATAGGAGAAAGTAGGTGCTTTCTTTTCCTGGATACTAGAGAAAATGGGTGCTATTTTTTCCTGAATATAGGAGAAAATGGGTACATCCTTTTCCTGGACACAGGAGAAAATGGGTGCATCCTTTTCCTGGACACAGGAGAAAATGGCTGCATCCTTTTCCTGGACACAGGAGAAAATGGGTGCATCCTTTTCCTGGACACAGGAGAAAATGGGTGCATCCTTTTCCTGGACACAGGAGAAAATGGTGCATCCTTTTCCTGGACACAGGAGAAAATGGGTGCATCCTTTTCCTGGACACAGGAGAAAATGGTGCATCCTTTTCCTGGACACAGGAGAAAATGGCTGCATCCTTTTCCTGGACACAGGAGAAAATGGCTGCATCCTTTTCCTGGACACAGGAGAAAATGGCTGCATCCTTTTCCTGGACACAGGAGAAAATGGCTGCATCCTTTTTCCTGGATCCTTTTCCTGGATACAGAGAAAATGGCTGCATCCTTTTCCTGGACACAGGAGAAAATGGTTGCATCCTTTTCCTGGACACAGGAGAAAATGGCTGCATCCTTTTCCTGGACACAGGAGAAAATGGCTGCATCCTTTTCCTGGACACACAGAGAAAATGGTTGCATCCTTTTCCTGGACACAGGAGAAAATGGCTGCATCCTTTTCCTGGACACAGGAGAAAATGGTTGCATCCTTTTCCTGGACACAGGAGAAAATGGTTGCATCCTTTTCCTGGACACAGGAGAAAATGGCTGCATCCTTTTCCTGGACACAGGAGAAAATGGTTGCATCCTTTTCTGGACTGGACAGGAGAAAATGGCTGCATCCTTTTCCTGGACACAGGAGAAAATGGTTGCATCCTTTTCCTGGACACAGGAGAAAATGGCTGCATCCTTTTCCTGGACACAGGAGAAAATGGTTGCATCCTTTTCCTGGACACAGGAGAAAATGGTTGCATCCTTTTCCTGGACACAGGAGAAAATGGTTGCATCCTTTCCTGGACACACACAGGAGAAAATGGTTGCATCCTTTTCCTGGACACAGGAGAAAATGGCTGCATCCTTTTCCTGGACACAGGAGAAAATGGTTGCATCCTTTTCCTGGACACAGGAGAAAATGGCATCCTTTTTGCATCCTTTTCCTGGACACAGGAGAAAATGGTTGCATCCTTTTCCTGGACACAGAGAAAATGGTTGCATCCTTTTCCTGGACACAGGAGAAAATGGTTGCATCCTTTTCCTGGACACAGGAGAAAATGGTTGCATCCTTTTCCTGGACACAGGAGAAAATGGTTGCATCCTTTTCCTGGACACAGGAGAAAATGGTTGCATCCTTTTCCTGGACACAGGAGAAAATGGTTGCATCCTTTTCCTGGACACAGGAGAAACTGGCTGCATCCTTTTCCTGGACACAGGAGAAAATGGTTGCATCCTTTTCCTGGACACAGGAGAAAATGGTTGCATCCTTTTCCTGGACACAGGAGAAAATGGTTGCATCCTTTTCCTGGACACAGGAGAAAATGGTTGCATCCTTTTCCTGGACACAGGAGAAAATGGTTGCATCCTTTTCCTGGACACAGGAGAAAATGGTTGCATCCTTTTCCTGGACACAGGAGAAAATGGTTGCATCCTTTTCCTGGACACAGGAGAAAATGGTTGCATCCTTTTCCTGGACACAGGAGAAAATGGTTGCATCCTTTTCCTGGACACAGGAGAAAATGGCATTGCATCCAGGAGAAAATTTCCTGGCATCCTTTTCCTGGACACAGGAGAAAATGGTTGCATCCTTTTCCTGGACACAGGAGAAAATGGGTGCATCCTTTTCCTGGACACAGGAGAAAATGGTTGCATCCTTTTCCTGGACACAGGAGAAAATGGTTGCATCCTTTTCCTGGACACAGGAGAAAATGGTTGCATCCTTTTCCTGGACACAGGAGAAAATGGTGCATCCTTTTCCTGGACACAGGAGAAAATGGTTGCATCCTTTTCCTGGACACAGGAGAAAATGGTTGCATCCTTTTCCTGGACACAGGAGACACAGGAGAAAATGGTTGCATCCTTTTCCTGGACACAGGAGAAAATGGTTGCATCCTTTTCCTGGACACAGGAGAAAATGGTTGCATCCTTTTCCTGGACACAGGAGAAAATGGGTGCATCCTTTTCCTGGACACAGGAGAAAATGGTTGCATCTTTTCCTGGACACAGGAGAAAATGGGTGCATCCTTTCCTGGACACAGGAGAAAATGGTTGCATCCTTTTCCTGGATACAGGAGAAAATGGGTGCATCCTTTTCCTGGACACAGGAGAAAATGGTTGCATCCTTTTCCTGGACACAGGAGAAAATGGTTGCATCCTTTTCCTGGACACAGGAGAAAATGGTTGCATCCTTTCCTGGACACAGGAGAAAATGGGTGCATCCTTTTCCTGGACACAGGAGAAAATGGGAGAAAATACAGGAGAAAATTGCATCCTTTTCCTGGACACAGGAGAAAATGGCTGCATCCTTTTCCTGGACACAGGAGAAAATGGTTGCATCATCTTTTCCTGGACACAGGAGAAAATGGTTGCATCCTTTTCCTGGACACAGGAGAAAATGGTTGCATCCTTTTCCTGGACACAGGAGAAAATGGTTGCATCCTTTTCCTGGACACAGGAGAAAATGGTTGCATCCTTTTCCTGGACACAGGAGAAAATGGTTGCATCCTTTTCCTGGACACAGGAGAAAATGGTTGCATCCTTTTCCTGGACACAGGAAAGACACAGGAGAAAATGGTTGCATCCTTTTCCTGGACACAGGAGAAAATGGGTGCATCCTTTTTGGATACAGGAGAAAATGGCATCCTTTCCTGGACACAGGAGAAAATGGGTGCATCCTTTTCCTGGACACAGGAGAAAATGGATGCATCCTTTCCTGCATCCCTTTCCTGGACACAGGAGAAAATGGCTGCATCCTTTTCCTGGACACAGGAGAAAATGGTTGCATCCTTTTCCTGGACACAGGAGAAAATGGTTGCATCCTTTTCCTGGACACAGGAGAAAATGGTTGCATCCTTTTCCTGGACACAGGAAAGAAAATGGTGGCATGCATCCTTTTCCTGGACACAGGAGAAAATGGTTGCATCCTTTTCCTGGACACAGGAGAAAATGGTTGCATCCTTTTCCTGGACACAGGAGAAAATGGCTGCATCCTTTTCCTGGACACAGGGAAAAATGGTTGCAGAGGAGAAAATGGCTGCATCTTTTCCTGGACACAGGAGAAAATGGTGCATCCTTTTCCTGGACACAGGAGAAAATGGTTGCATCCTTTTCCTGGACACAGGAGAAAATGGGTGCATCCTGGACACAGGAAAATTTCCTGGACACAGGAGAAAACTGACACACAGGAGGGTGCATCCTTTTCCTGGACACAGGAGAAAATGGCTGCATCCTTTTCCTGGACACTGCATCCTTTTCCTGGACACAGGAGAAATCCTTTTCCTGGTTGCATCCTTTTCCTGGACACAGGAGAAAATGGGTGCATCCTTTTCCTGGACACAGGAGAAAATGGGTGCATCCTTTTCCTGGACACAGGAGAAAATGGGTGCATCCTTTTCCTGGACACAGGAGAAAATGGGTGCATCCTTTTCCTGGACACAGGAGAAAATGGCTGCATCCTTTTCCTGGACACAGGAGAAAATGGTGTGCATCCTTTTCCTGGACACAGGAGAAAATGTGTGCATCCTTTTCCTGGACACAATGGAGAGAAAATGGATGCATCCTTTTCCTGGACACAGGAGAAAATGGTGCATCCTTTTCCTGGACACAGGAGAAAGTGGATGCATCCTTTTCCTGGACACAGGAGAAAATGGGTGCATCCTTTTCCTGGACACAGGAGAAAATGTGTGCAATCTTTTCCTGGACACAGGAGAAAATGTGCTGCAGGAGAAAATCTTTTCCTGGACACAGGAGAAAATGGTGCATCCTTTTCCTGGACACAGGAGAAAATGGATGCATCCTTTTCCTGGACACAGGAGAAAATGGATGCATCCTTTTCCTGGACACCTGTGCATCCTTTTCCTGGACACAGGAGAAAATGTGGTGCATCCTTTTCCTGGACACAGGAGAAAATGGTGCATCCTTTTCCTGGACACAGGAGAAATCTGCATCCTTTTTCCTGGACACAGGAGAAAATGGTGCATCCTTTTCCTGGACACAGGAGAAACTGGCTGCATCCTTTCCTGGATGCATCTTTTCCTGGACACAGGAGAAAATGTGTGCATCCTTTTCCTGGACACAGGAGAAAATGTGTGCATCCTTTTCCTGGACACAGGAGAAAATGGATGCATCCTTTTCCTGGACACAGGAGAAAGTGGATGCAATCTTCTCCTGGACACAGGAGAAAGTGGATGCATCCTTTTCCTGGACACAGGAGAAAGTGGATGCATCCTTTTCCTGGACACAGGAGAAAATGGGTGCATCCTTTTCCTGGACACAGGAGAAAATGGATGCATCCTTTTCCTGGACACAGGAGAAAGTGGCTGCATCCTTTTCCTGGACACAGGAGAAACTGGCTGCATCCTTTTCCTGGACACAGGAGAAAGTGGATCCTTTCCTGCAATCTTCTTTTCCTGGACACAGGAGAAAATGTGTGCATCCTTTTCCTGGACACAGGAGAAAATCCTTTCCTGGACACAGGAGAAAACTGTGTGCATCCTTTTCCTGGACACAGGAGAAAATGGATGCATCCTTTTCCTGGACACCTGCATCCTTTTCCTGGACACAGGAGAAACTGGATGCAATCCTTTTCCTGGACACAGGAGAAAATGGTGTGCATCCTTTTCCTGGACACAGGAGAAAACATCCTTTTCCTGGACACAGGAGAAAATGTGTGCATCCTTTTCCTGGACACAGGAGAAAAGTGGATGACACAATCTTCTCCTGGACACAGGAGAAACTGGCTGCATCCTTTTCCTGGACACAGGAGAAAATGGCTGCATCCTTTTCCTGGACACAGGAGAAAATGGCTGCATCCTTTTCCTGGACACAGGAGAAAATGGCTGCATCCTTTTCCTGGACACAGGAGAAAATGGCTGCATCCTTTTCCTGGACACAGGAGAAAGTGGATGCATCCTTTTCCTGGACACAGGAGAAAATGGATGCATCCTTTTCCTGGACACAGGAGAAAATGGATGCATCCTTTCCTGGACACAGGAGAAAATGGGTGCATCTTTCCTGGACACAGGAGAAAATGGCTGCATCCTTTTCCTGGACACAGGAGAAAATGGCTGCATCCTTTTCCTGGACACAGGAGAAAATGGCTGCATCCTTTTCCTGGACACAGGAGAAAATGTGGATGCATCCTTTTCCTGGACACAGGAGAAAATGGGTGCATCCTTTTCCTGGACACAGGAGAAAATGGCTTTTCCTGGACACAGGAGAAATGGCTGCATCCTTTTCCTGGACACAGGAGAAACTGGCTGCATCCTTTTCCTGGACACAGGAGAAAATGGCTGCATCCTTTTCCTGGACACAGGAGAAAATGGCTGCATCCTTTTCCTGGACACAGGAGAAAAGTGGACACAGCAATCTTCTCCTGGACACAGGAGAAAATGGCTGCATCCTTTTCCTGGACACAGGAGAAAATGGCTGCATCCTTTTCCTGGACACAGGAGAAAATGGGTGCATCCTTTTCCTGGACACAGGAGAAAATGGATGCATCCTTTTCCTGGACACAGGAGAAAGTGGATGCATCCTTTCCTGGACACAGGAGAAAGTGGATGCATCTTCTCCTGGACACAGGAGAAAATGGGTGCATCCTTTTCCTGGACACAGGAGAAAATGGCTGCATCCTTTTCCTGGACACAGGAAAAGTGGATGCAATTTTCCTGGACACAGGAGAAAATGGCTGCATCCTTTCCTGGACACAGGAGAAAATGGCTGCATCCTTTTCCTGATCTTCTTTTCCTGGACACAGGAGAAAATGGATGCATCCTTTTCCTGGACACAGGAGAAAGTGGATGCATCCTTTTCCTGGACACAGGAGAAAATGGTGCATCCTTTTCCCTGGCTGCATCCTTTCCTGGACACAGGAGAAAATGGCTGCATCCTTTTCCTGGACACAGGAGAAACTGGATGCATCCTTTTCCTGGACACAGGAGAAAATGGCTGCATCCTTTTCCTGGACACAGGAGAAAATGGGTGCATCCTTTTCCTGGACACAGGAGAAAATGGGTGCATCCTTTTCCTGGACACAGGAAAAAAGGAGAAAATGGGTGCATCTTTTCCTGGACACAGGAGAAAATGGGTGCATCCTTTTCCTGGACACAGGAGAAAATGGCTGCATCCTTTTCTGACATCAGGAGAAAATTTTCCTGGACACAGAGAAAAAGTGGATCCTTTTCCTGCAGGAGAAAATCTTCTTCCTGGACACAGGAGAAAATGGCTGCATCCTTTTCCTGGACACAGGAGAAAATGGGTGCATCCTTTTCCTGGACACAGGAGAAAATGGCTGCATCCTTTTCCTGGACACAGGAGAAAGTGGATGCAATCTTTTCCTGGACACAGGAGAAAATGGCTGCATCCTTTCCTGGACACAGGAGAAAATGGCTGCATCCTTTTCCTGGACACAGGAGAAAATGGGTGCATCCTTTCCTGGACACAGGAGGATGCATCCTTTTCCTGGACACAGGAGAAACTGGCTGCATCCTTTTCCTGGACACAGGAGAAAATGGGTGCATCCTTTCCTGGACACAGGAGAAACTGGCTGCATCCTTTTCCTGGACACAGGAGAAACTGGCTGCATCCTTTTCCTGGACACAGGAGAAACTGGCTGCATCCTTTCCTGGACACAGGAGAAAATGGGTGCATCCTTTTCCTGGACACAGGAGAAAATGGCTGCATCCTTTTCCTGGACACAGGAGAAAATGGATGCATCCTTTCCTGGACACAGGAGAAAATGGCTGCATCCTTTTCCTGGACACAGGAGAAATGGCTGCATCCTTTTCCTGGACACAGGAGAAAATGGCTGCATCCTTTTCCTGGACACAGGAGAAAGTGGTTTCCTGCATCCTTTTCCTGGACACAGGAGAAAATGGCTGCATCCTTTTCCTGGACACAGGAGAAAATGGCTGCATCCTTTCCTGGACACAGGAGAAAATGGCTGCATCCTTTCCTGGACACAGGAGAAAATGGCTGCATCCTTTCCTGGACACAGGAGAAAATGGCTGCATCCTTTCCTGACACAGGAGAAAATGGCTGCATCCTTTCCTGGACACAGGAGAAAATGGCTGCATCCTTTTCCTGGACACAGGAAACTGGCTGCCTGGACACAGGAGAAAATGGCTGCATCCTTTTCCTGGACACAGGAGAAAATGGCTGCATCCTTTTCCTGGACACAGGAGAAAATGGCTGCATCCTTTTCCTGGACACAGGAGAAAATGGGTGCATCCTTTTCCTGGACACAGGAGAAAATGGGTGCATCCTTTTCCTGGACACAGGAGAAAATGGGTGCATCCTTTTCCTGGACACAGGAGAAAATGGCTGCATCCTTTTCCTGGACACAGGAGAAAATGGCTGCATCCTTTTCCTGGACACAGGAGAAAATGAAACTGGAGAAATGGGTGCATCCTTTCCTGGACACTGGACACAGGACACAGAGAAAATGGGTGCATCCTTTTCCTGACACAGGAGAAAATGGGTGCATCCTTTTCCTGGACACAGGAGAAAAATGACACAGGAGAAAATGGGTGCATCCTTTTCCTGGACACAGGAGAAAATGGGTGCATCCTTTTCCTGGACACAGGAGAAAATGGCTGCATCCTTTTCCTGGACACAGGAGAAAATGGATGCATCCTTTTCCTGGACACAGGAGAAAAAATGCATCCTTTTCCTGGACACAGGAGAAAATGGGTGCATCCTTTTCCTGGACACAGGAGAAAATGGATGCATCCTTTCCTGGACACAGGAGAAAATGGTTGCATCCTTTTCCTGGACACAGGAGAAAATGGGTGCATCCTTTCCTGACACAGGAGAAAATGGGTGCATCCTTTTCCTGGACACAGGAGAAAATGAGTGCATCCTTTCCTGGACACAGGAGAAAATGGGTGCATCCTTTTCCTGGACACAGGAGAAAATGGCTGCATCCTTTTCCTGGACACAGGACACAGGAGAAAATGGATGCATCCTTTTCCTGGACACAGGAGAAAATGGCTGCATCCTTTCCTGGACACAGGAGAAAATGGGTGCATCCTTTTCCTGGACACAGGAGAAAATGGGTGCATCCTTTTCCTGGACACAGGAGAAAATGGGTGCATCCTTTTCCTGGACACAGGAGAAAATGGGTGCATCCTTTTCCTGGACACAGGAGAAAATGGGTGCATCCTTTTCCTGACACAGGAGAAAATGGGTGCATCCTTTTCCTGGACACAGGAGAAAATGGTTGCATCCTTTTCCTGGACACAGGAGAAAATGGGTGCATCCTTTTCCTGGACACAGGAGAAAATGGCTGCATCCTTTTCCTGGACACAGGAGAAAATGGCTGCATCTTTTCCTGGACACAGGAGAAAATGGTGCATCCTTTTCCTGGACACAGGAGAAAATGGGTGCATCCTTTTCCTGGACACAGGAGAAAATGGGTGCATCCTTTCCTGGACACAGGAGAAAATGGGTGCATCCTTTTCCTGGACACAGGAGAAAATGGGTGCATCCTTTTCCTGACACAGGAGAAAATGGATGCATCCTTTTCCTGGACACAGGAGAAAATGATCCTTTCCTGACACATGGGCATTTTCCTGGACACAGGAGAAAATGGTGCATCCTTTTCCTGGACACAGGAGAAAATGGCTGCATCCTTTTCCTGGACACAGAGAAAATGGGTGCATCCTTTTCCTGGACTGGAGAAAAATGGATGCATCCTTTTCCTGGACACAGGAGAAAATGGGTGCATCCTTTTCCTGGACACAGGAGAAAATGGCTGCATCCTTTTCCTGGACACAGGAGAAAGTGGATGCAATCTTCTCCTGGACACAGGAGAAAATGGCTGCATCCTTTTCCTGGACACAGGAGAAAATGGTGCATCCTTTCTGGACACAGGAGAAAGTGGATGCAATCTTTTCCTGGACACAGGAGAAAATGGTTGCATCCTTTCCTGACACAGGAGAAAATGGTGCATCCTTTTCCTGGACACAGGAGAAAATGGGTGCATCCTTTTCCTGGACACAGGAGAAAATGGGTGCATCCTTTTCCTGGACACAGGAGAAAATGGTGCATCCTTTCCTGGACACAGGAGAAAATGGTTGCATCCTTTTCCTGGACACAGGAGAAAATGTGTGCATCCTTTTCCTGGACACAGGAGAAAGTGGATGCATCCTTTTTGGACACTGCATCCTTTTCCTGGACACAGGAGAAAATGGGTGCATCCTTTTCCTGGACACAGGAGAAAATGTGTGCATCCTTTTCCTGGACACAGGAGAAAATGGATGCATCCTTTTCCTGGACACAGGAGAAAATGGGTGCATCCTTTTCCCTGGACACAGGAGAAAATGGGTGCAACATTTCCTGGACACAGGAGAAAGTGCATCCTTTCCTGACACAGGAGAAAGTGGATGCATCCTTCTCCTGGACACCTGGACACAGGAGAAAGTGGATGCAATCCTTTTCCTGGACACAGGAGAAAGTGGCATCCTTTTCCTGGACACAGGAGAAAGTGGCATCCTTTCCTGACACAGGAGAAATGGATGCAATCTTCTCCTGACACAGGAGAAAATGGGTGCAATCTTTCCTGACACAGGAGAAAATGGTGCATCCTTTCCTGGACACAGGAGAAAAATGAGAAAATGTGCATCCTTTCCTGGACACAGGAGAAAATGGGGCATCCTTTTCCTGGACACAGGAGTGGATGCAATCCTTTCCTGGACACAGGAGAAAATGGCTGCATCCTTTTCCTGGACACAGGAGAAAATGGGTGCATCCTTTTCCTGGACACAGGAGAAAATGGCTGCATCCTTTTCCTGGACACAGGAGAAAGTGGTGCATCTTTCCTGGACACAGGAGAAAATGGTGCATCCTTTCCTGGACACAGGGAGAAAATGGTGCATCCTTTTCCTGGACACAGGAGAAAATGTGTGCATCCTTTTCCTGACACAGGGGAGAAAATGGGTGCATCCTTTTCCCCTGGACACAGGAGAAAATGTGTGCATCCTTTTCCTGGACACAGGAGAAAATGTGTGCATCCTTTCCTGGACACAGGAGAAAATGCAATCTTCTCCTGGACACAGGAGTGCATCCTTTCCTGGACACAGGAGAAAATGGGTGCATCCTTTCCTGGACACAGGAGAAAATGTGTGCATCCTTTTCCTGGACACAGGAGAAAATGGGTACATCCTTTTCCTGACACAGAGAAAATGATGCAATCTTCTCCTGGACACAGGAGAAAATGGATGCATCCTTCTCCTGACACAGGAGAAAAGTGGATGCAATCTTTTCCTGGACACAGGAGAAAATGTGTGCATCTTCTCCTGGACACAGGAGAAAAATGTGATCCATCCTTTTCCTGACACAGGAGAAAATGGATGCAATCTTCTCCTGGACACAGGAGAAAGTGTGCTAATATTCTCCTGGCACAGGAGAAAAGTGGATCCTTTCCTGACACAATCTTCTCCCTGGACACAGGAGAAAGTGGGTGCATCCCTTTTCCTGGACACAGGAGAAAATGGGTGCATCCTTTTCCTGGACACAGGAGAAAATGGGTGCAGGAGGAAAATGGCTGCATCCTTTTCCTGGACACAGGAGAAAATGGCTGCATCCTTTTCCTGGACACAGGAGAAAATGGCTGCATCCTTTCCTGGACACAGAGAAAATGGCTGCATCCTTTTCCTGGACACAGGAGAAATGGCTGCATCCTTTTCCTGGACACAGGAGAAAATGGGTGCATCCTTTTCCTGGACACAGGAGAAAATGGCTGCATCCTTTCCTGGACACTGGGACACAGGAGAAAATGGCTGCATCCTTTTCCTGGACACAGGAGAAAATGGCTGCATCCTTTTCCTGGACACAGGAGAAAATGGCTGCATCCGTTTCCTGGACACAGGAGAAAATGGCTGCATCCTTTTCCTGGACACAGGAGAAAATGGCTGCATCCTTTTCCTGGACACAGGAGAAAATGGCTGCATCCTTTTCCTGGACACAGGAGAAAATGGCTGCATCCTTTTCCTGGACACAGGAGAAAATTCCTGCATCCTTTTCCTGGACACAGGAGAAAATGGTGCATCCTTTTCCTGGACACAGGAGAAAATGGGTGCATCCTTTTCCTGGACACAGGAGAAAATGGGTGCATCTTTTCCTGGACACAGGAGAAAATGGGTGCATCCTTTTCCTGGACACAGGAGAAAATGGCTGCATCCTTTTCCTGGACACAGGAGAAAGTGGATGCAATCTTCTCCTGGACACAGGAGAAAATGGCTGCATCCTTTTCCTGGACACAGGAGAAAATGGGTGCATCCTTTTCCTGGACACAGGAGAAAATGGCTGCATCCTTTTCCTGGACACAGGAGAAAATGGGTGCATCCTTTTCCTGGACACAGGAGAAAATGGTGCATCCTTTTCCTGGACACAGGAGAAAATGGCTGCATCCTTTTCCTGGACACAGGAGAAAATGGCTGCATCCTTTTCCTGGACACAGGAGAAAATTGCATCCTTTTCCTGGACACAGGAGAAAATGGGTGCATCCTTTTCCTGGACACAGGAGAAAATGGCTGCATCCTTTTCCTGGACACAGGAGAAAATGGCTGCATCCTTTTCCTGGACACAGGAGAAAATGGCTGCATCCTTTTCCTGGACACAGGAGAAAATGGCTGCATCCTTTTCCTGGACACAGGAGAAAATGGCTGCATCCTTTTCCTGGACACAGGAGAAAATGGGTGCATCCTTTTCCTGGACACAGGAGAAAATGGCTGCATCCTTTTCCTGGACACAGGAGAAAATGTGTGCATCCTTTTCCTGGACACAGGAGAAAATGGGTGCATCCTTTTCCTGGACACAGGAGAAAATGGCTGCATCCTTTTCCTGGACACAGGAGAAAATGGCTGCATCCTTTTCCTGGACACAGGAGAAAATGGGTGCATCCTTTTCCTGGACACAGGAGAAAATGGGTGCAATCCTTTCCTGGACACAGGAGAAAATGGGTGCATCCTTTTCCTGGACACAGGAGAAAATGGGTGCATCCTTTTCCTGGACACAGGAGAGAAAATGGCTGCATCCTTTTCCTGGACACAGGAGAAAATGGGTGCATCCTTTCCTGGACACAGGAGAAAATGGCTGCATCCTTTTCCTGGACACAGGAGAAAATGGGTGCATCCTTTCCTGGACACAGGAGAAAATGGATGCATCCTTTTCCTGGACACAGGAGAAAATGGATGCATCCTTTTCCTGGACACAGGAGAAAATGGCTGCATCCTTTTCCTGGACACAGGAAAATGGGTGCATCCTTTTCCTGGACACAGGAGAAAATGGGTGCATCCTTTTCCTGGACACAGGAGAAAATGGGTGCATCCTTTTCCTGGACACAGGAGAAAATGGCTGCATCCTTTTCCTGGACACAGGAGAAAATGGGTGCATCCTTTTCCTGGACACAGGAGAAAATGGGTGCATTCTTTTCCTGGACACAGGAGAAAATGGGTGCATCCTTTTCCTGGACAAGGAAAAATGGCTGCATCCTTTTCCTGGACACAGGAGAAAATGGGTGCATCCTGGACACAGGAGAAAATTTTCCTTTTCCTGACACAGGAGAAACTGGCTGCATCCTTTTCCTGGACACAGGAGAAAATGGCTGCATCCTTTTCCTGGACACAGGAGAAAATGGGTGCATCCTTTTCCTGGACACAGGAGAAAATGGCTGCATCCTTTTCCTGGACACAGGAGAAAATGGCTGCATCCTTTTCCTGGACACAGGAGAAAATGGGTGCATCCTTTTCCTGGACACAGGAGAAAATGTGTGCATCCTTTTCCTGGACACAGGAGAAAATGGGTGCATCCTTTTCCTGGACACAGGAGAAAATGGCTGCATCCTTTTCCTGGACACAGGAGAAAATGGCTGCATCCTTTTCCTGGACACAGGAGAAAATGGGTGCATCTTTTCCTGGACACAGGAGAAAATGGGTGCATCCTTTTCCTGGACACAGGAGAAAGGAGAATCCTTTTCCTGGACACAGGAGAAAATGGCTGCATCCTTTTCCTGGACACAGGAGAAAATGGGTGCATCCTTTTCCTGGACACAGGAGAAAATGGCTGCATCCTTTTCCTGGACACAGGAGAAAATGGCTGCATCCTTTTCCTGGACACAGGAGAAAATGGCTGCATCCTTTTCCTGGACACAGGAGAAAATGGCTGCATCCTTTTCCTGGACACAGGAGAAAATGGCTGCATTTTCTCCTGGACACAGGAGAAAATTGCATCCCTGGACACAGGAGAAAATGTGTGCATCCTTTTCCTGGACACAGGAGAAAATGTGGATGCAATCCTTCTCCTGGACACAGGAGAAAATGGTGCATCCTTTTCCTGGACACAGGAGAAAATGGCTGCATCCTTTTCCTGGACACAGGAGATGCAATCTTTTCCTGGACACAGGAGAAAATGGATGCATCCTTTTCCTGGACACAGGAGAAAATGGCTGCATCCTTTTCCTGGACACAGGAGAAAATGGGTGCATCCTTTCCTGGACACAGGAGAAAATGGTGCATCCTTTTTCCTGGACACAGGAGAAAATGGCTGCATCCTTTTCCTGGACACAGGAGAAAATGGGTGCATCCTTTTCCTGGACACAGGAGAAAATGTGCAATCCTGGACACTTTTCCTGGACACATCCTTTTCCTGGACACAGGAGAAAATGGCTGCATCCTTTTCCTGGACACAGGGTGCATCCTTTTCCTGGACACAGGAGAAAGTGGCTGACACATCCTTTCCTGACACAGGAGAAAGTGGATGCAATCTTCTCCTGGACACAGGAAAAATGGAAATGGGTGCATCCTTTTCCTGGACACAGGAGAAAATGTGTGCAATCTTTTCCTGGACACAGGAGAAAATGTGTGCATCCTTTTCCTGGACACAGGAGAAAATGGTGCATCCTTTTCCTGGACACAGGAGAAAGTGGATGCAATCTTTTCTGGACACAGGAGAAAATGGCATCCTTTCCTGGACACAGGAGAAAGTGGATGCATCCTTTTCCTGGACACAGGAGAAAATGGAGTGCATCCTTTTTCCTGGACAGAGAAATGGGTGCATCCTTTTCCTGACACAGGAGAAATGGCTGCATCCTTTTCCTGACAGGAGAAAGTGGATGCATCTTTTCCTGGACACAGGAGAAAAAATGGCTGCATCCTTTTCCTGACACAGGAAAATGCTGCATCCTTTTCCCTGGACACAGGAGAAAAATGGAGTGCATCCTTTCCTGGACACAGGAGAAAATGGGTGCATCCTTTTCCTGGACACAGGAGAAAGTGGATGGCTGGAGAAAGTGGATCAATCTTCTCCTGGACACAGGAGAAAGTGGATGCAATCTTCTCCTGGACACAGGAGAAATAGGTGCATCCTTTTCCTGACACAGGAGAAATGGTGCATCCTTTTCCTGAACACAGGAGAAAATGGGTGCATCCTTTTCCTGGACACAGAGAAATGGTGCATCCTTTTCCTGGACACAGGAGAGGATGCAATCTTCTCCTGGACACAGGAGAAAGTGGCTGCATCTTTTCCTGGACACAGGAGAAAGTGTTTGCATCTTCCCTGGACACAGGAGAAAATGGTGCATCCTTTTCTGGACACAGGGAGAAACTGGGTGCATCCTTTTCCTGGACACAGGAGAAAATGTGCATCCTTTCTGACACAGGAGAAACTTACGCATCCTTTTCCTGGACACAGGAGAAAAATGGTTGCATCTTTTCCTGGACACAGGAGAAAATGGTTGCATCCTTTTCCTGACACAGAGAAAATGGATGCAATCTTCTCCTGGACACACAGGAGAAACTGGTGCATCCTTTTCCTGGACACAGGAGAAAATGGATGCAATCTTTTCCTGGACACAGGAGAAAATGGTTGCATCCTTTTCCTGACACAGGAGAACTGGTGCATCCTTTCCTGGACACAGGAGAAACTGGCTGCATCCTCTCCTGGACACAGGAGAAAATGGGTGCATCCTTTTCCTGGACACAGGAGAAAATGGGTGCATCCTTCTGGACACAGGAAAATGGCTGCATCCTTTTCCTGGACACAGGAGAAATGGGGTGCATCCTTTTCCTGGACACAGGAGAAAATGGCTGCATCCTTTTCCTGGACACAGGAGAAAATCTGCATCTTTCCTGACACAGGAGAAAATGGGTGCATCCTTTTCTGGACACTTGCCTGGACCGGAGAAAATGGCTGCATCCTTTTCCTGGACACAGGAGAAAATGGAGTGCATCCTTTTCTGGACACAGGAGGAGAAAATGGCTGCATCCTTTCCCAGGTGCATCCTTTTCACAGACACAGGAGAAAGTGGATGCATCTTGCACCTGACACAGGAGAAAATGGCTGCATCCTTTTCCTGGACACAGGAGAAAATGGTGCATCTTTTCTGGACACAGGAGAAAATGGCTGGACACAGGATCTTTCCTTTTCCTGACACAGGAGAAAATGGGTGCATCCTTCTCAGGAGAAAACACAGGAGAAAATGGCTGCATCCTTTTCTGGACACAGGAGAAAGTGGATGCATCCTTTCCTGGACACAGGAGAAAATGGGTGCATCCTTTTCCTGGACACAGGAGAAATGGGTGCATCCTTTTCCTGGACACAGGAGAAAATGGCTTAATCTTCCCCTGGACACAGGAGAAATGGATGCACCTTTTCCTGGACACAGGAGAAAATGGCTGCATCCTTTTCCTGGACACAGGAGAAATTGGGCAATCTTCTCCTGACACAGGAGAAAATGGGTGCATCCTTTTCCTGAACACAGGAGAAAATGGGTGCATCCTTTCCTGGACACAGGAGAAAATGGCTGCATCTTTTCCTGGACACAGAGAGAAAATGGGTGCATCCTTTTCCTGGACACAGGAGAAACTGGCTGCATCCTTTTCTGGACACAGGAGAAAATGGCTGCATCTTTTCCTGGACACAGGAGAAAATGGCATCCTTTCTGACACATCCTTTTCTGGACACAGGAGAAAATGGGTGCATCCTTTTCCTGGACACAGAGAGAAAATGGTTGCATCCTTTTGGACATATGAGATTGCACTTCCTGAGAAAATGGCTGCATCTTTTCCTGGACACAGGAGAATGGTGCATCCTCTTTCCTGGACAGTGGCATCCTTTCCTGGACACAATGCATTCTCCTGGACACAGGAGAAAATGGCTGCATCCTTTTCCTGGACACAGGAGAAAATGGGCAATCACTCCTCCCTGGACAGGAGAAATGGCTGCATCCTTTTCCTGACACAGAGAAAATGGTGCATCCTTTCCTGGACACAGGAGAAAATGTGCATCCTTTTCCTGGACACAGGAGAAATGTGTGCATCCTTTTATGGACACAGGAGAAAGTGGTGCAATCTTCTCCTGGACACAGGAAAATGCTCCATCCTTTTCCTGGACACAGGAGAAAATGGAATTGCATCCTTTTCTGGACACAGGAGAAAATGGGTGCATCCTTTCCTGGACACAGGGAAAAAATGTGTGCATCCCTTTCCTGGACACAGGAGAAAATGGCTGCATCCTTTTCCTGGACACAGGAGAAAATGGCTGCATCCTTTTCCTGGACACAGGAGAAAATGGCTGCATCCTTTTCCTGGACACAGGAGAAAATGGCTGCATCCTTTTCCTGGACACAGGAGAAAATGGTGCATCCTTTTCCTGGACACAGGAGAAAATGGCTGCATCCTTTTCCTGGACACAGGAGAAAATGGCTGCATCCTTTTCCTGGACACAGGAGAAAATGGATGCATCCTTTCCTCACTGCATCCTTTTCCTGGACACAGGAGAAAATGGCTGCATCTTTTCCTGGACACAGGAGAAAATGGCTGCATCCTTTTCCTGGACACAGGAGAAAATGGCTGCATCCCTTTTCCTGGACACAGGAGAAAATGGCTGCATCCTTTTCCTGGACACAGGAGAAAATGGGTGCATCCTTTTCCTGGACACAGGAGAAAATGGCTGCATCCTTTTCCTGGACACAGGAGAAAATGGGTGCATCCTTTTCCTGGACACAGGAGAAAATGGCATCCTTTTCCTGGACACAGGAGAAAATGGTGCATCCTTTTCCTGGACACAGGAGAAAATGGCTGCATCCTTTTCCTGGACACAGGCAGACACAGGAGAAAATGGATGCATCCTTTTCCTGGACACAGGAGAAAATGGCTGCATCCTTTTCCTGGACACAGGAGAAAATGGCTGCATCTTTTCCTGGACACAGGAGAAAATGGCTGCATCCTTTTCCTGGACACAGGAGAAAATGGGTGCATCCTTTTCCTGGACACAGGAGAAAATGGGTGCATCCTTTTCCTGGACACAGGAGAAAATGGCTGCAGGAGAAAATGGCTGCATCCTTTTCCTGGACACAGGAGAAAATGGCTGCATCCTTTTCCTGGACACAGGAGAAAATGGCTGCATCCTTTTCCTGGACACAGGAGAAAATGGCTGCATCCTTTTCCTGGACACAGGAGAAAATGGCTGCATCCTTTTCCTGGACACAGGAGAAATGGCTGCATCCTTTTCCTGGACACAGGAGAAAATGGCTGCATCCTTTTCCTGGACACAGGAGAAAATGGCTGCATCTTTTCCTGGACCTGGACACAGGAGAAAATGGCTGCATCCTTTTCCTGGACACAGGAGAAAATGCTGCATCCTTTTCCTGCAGGAGAAAATGGGTGCATCCTTTTCCTGGACACAGGAGAAAATGGCTGCATCCTTTTTCCTGGACACAGGGAGAAAATGGGTGCATCCTTTTCCTGGACACAGGAAAATGGCTGCATCCTTTTCCTGGACACAGGAGAAAATGTGCATCCTTTTCCTGACACAGGAGAAAATGGGTGCATCTTTTCCTGGACACAGGAGAAAATGGCTGCATCCTTTTCCTGGACACAGGAGAAAATGGGTGCATCCTTTTCCTGGACACAGGAGAAAATGGCTGCATCCTTTTCCTGGACACAGGAGAAATGGCTGCATCCTTTTCCTGGACACAGGAGAAAATGGCTGCATCCTTTTCCTGGACACAGGAGAAAATGGGTGCATCCTTTCCTGGACACAGGAGAAAATGGATGCATCCTTTTCCTGGACACAGGAGAAAATGGGTGCATCCTTTTCCTGGACACAGGAGAAAGTGGATGCATCCTTTTCCTGGACACAGGAGAAAATGTGTGCATCCTTTTCCTGGACACAGGAGAAAATGGGTGCAATCTTTTCCTGGACACAGGAGAAAATGTGTGCATCCTTTTCCTGGACACAGGAGAAAATGTGTGCAATCTTTTCCTGGACACAGGAGAAAATGGGTGCAATCTTTTCCTGGACACAGGAGAAATGGATGCATCCTTTTCCTGGACACAGGAGAAAATGGTGCATCCTTTTCCTGGACACAGGAGAAAATGGGTGCATCCTTTTCCTGGACACAGGAGAAAATGGGCATCCTTTTCCTGGACACATGGGTGCAATCCTTTTCCTGGACACAGGAGAAAATGTGTGCATCCTTTTCTCCTGTGCACACAGGAGAAAATGGGTGCATCCTTTTCCTGGACACAGGAGAAAATGGCTGCATCCTTTTCCTGGACACAGGAGAAAAGTGCATCCTTTTCCTGGACACAGGGAAAATGCATCCTTTTCCTGGACACAGGAGAAAATGGGTGCATCCTTTTCCTGGACACAGGAGAAAATGGCTGCATCCTTTTCCTGGACACAGGAGAAAAGGAGAAAGGAGAAAATGGTGCATCCCTTTTGCATCCTTTTCCTGGACACAGGAGAAAATGGCTGCATCCTTTTCCTGGACACAGGGAAAATGGGTGCATCCTTTTCCTGGACACAGGAGAAAATGGCTGCATCCTTTTCCTGGACACAGGAGAAAAATGCATCCTTTTCCTGGACACAGGAGAAAATCCTTTTCCTGGACACAGGAGAAAATGGCTGCATCCTTTTCCTGGACACAGGAGAAAATGGGTGCATCCTTTTCCTGGACACAGGAGAAAATGTGTGCATCCTTTTCCTGGACACAGGAGAAAATGGGTGCATCCTTTTCCTGGACACAGGAGAAAATGGGTGCATCCTTTTCCTGGACACAGGAGAAAATGGCTGCATCCTTTTCCTGGACACAGGAGAAAATGGGTGCATTTCCTGGACACAGGAGAAAATGGCTGCATCCTTTGGACACTGGCATCCTTTTCCTGGACACAGGAGAAACTGGCTGAGCACCTTCAATCCTGGACACAGGAGAAAATGGCTGCATCCTTTTCCTGGACACAGGAGAAAAATCCTTTTCCTGGGTGCATCCTTTTCCTGGACACAGGAGAAAATTCCCTCCTGACACAGGAGAAAATGGCTGCATCCTTTTCCTGGACACAGGAGACACAGGAAAATGGGTGCATCCTTTCCTGGACACAGGAGAAAATGGTGCATCCTTTCCTGGACACAGGAGAAAATGGCTGCATCCTTTTCCTGGACACAGGAGAAAATGGGTGCATCCTTTTCCTGGACACAGGAGAAAGTGGCATCAATCTTCTCCTGGACACAGGAAAGTGGCTGCATCCTTTTCCTGGACACAGGAGAAAATGGGTGCATCCTTTTCCTGGACACAGGAGAAAATGTGGCATCCTTTTCCTGGACACAGGAAAAATGTGTGCATCTTTTCCTGGACACAGGAGAAAATGGCTGCATCCTTTTCCTGGACACAGGAGAAAATGTGTGCATCCTTTTCCTGGACACAGGAGAAAATGGCTGCATCCTTTTCCTGGACACAGGAGAAAATGCATCCTTTTCCTGGACACAGAGAAAATGGCTGCATCCTTTTCCTGGACACAGGAGAAAATGGGTGCATCCTTTTCCTGGACACAGGAGAAAAAAATGGACACTGCATGCATCCTTTTCCTGGACACAGGAGAAAATGGATGCATCTTTCCTGATACACACAGGAGACAAAATGGCTGCATCCTTTTCCTGGACACAGGAGAAAATGGGTGAAATCCTTTTCCTGGACACAGGAGAAATGGCTGCATCCCTTTCCTGGACACAGGAGAAAATGGCTGCATCCTTTTTCCTGACTGGACACAGGAGAAAATGGCTGCATCCTTTTCCTGGACACAGGAGAAAATGGATGCATCCTTTTCCTGGACACAGGAGAAAATGGGCATCCTTTTCCTGGACACAGGAGAAAATGGGTGCATCCTTTCCTGGACACAGGAGAAAATGGCTGCATCCTTTCCTGGACACCTGCATCCTTTTCCTGGACACAGGAGAAAATGTGTGCATCCTTTCCTCCTGGACACAGGAGAAAATGTGTGGACCACAGTGAGAAAATATTGCATCCTTTTCCTGGACACAGGAGAAAATGTGCATCCTTTTACAGGAGAAACCTGGACACAGGAGAAAATGGACACAGGAGTGCATCCTTTTTTCCTGGACACAGGAGAAAATGGATGCATCATTCCTGACACAGAAAATGGCTGCATCCTTTCCTGGACACAGGAGAAAATGGTTGCATCCTTTTCCTGAGACACAGGAGAAAATGTGTGCATCCTTTTTGGACACTGGACACAGGAGAGAAAATGGTGCATCCTCTTCCTGGACACAGGCATCCTTTTCCTGGACACTGGGAGAAAATGGCTGCATCCTTTTCCTGGACACAGGAGAAAATGTGTGCATCCTTTTCCTGGACACAGGAAAAGCATCTTTTCTGGACACAGGAGAAAATGGCTGCATCACCTTTTCCTGGACACAGGAAAATGGCTGCATCCTTTTCCTTTCCTGGACACAGGAGAAAATGGCTGCATCCTTTTCCTGGACACAGGAGAAAATGGGTGCATCCTTTTCCTGGACACAGGAGAAAATGGCTGCATGGACACAGGAGAAAATGGCTGCATCCTTTTCCTGGACACAGGAGAAAATGGCATCCTTTCCTGGAGAAAATGGGTGCATCCTTTTCCTTCCAGGAGAAAATGGCTGCATCCGTTTCCTGGACACAGGAGAAAATGGTGCATCCTTTTCCCTGGATCCACAGGAGAAAATGGCTGCATCCTTTTTGGATACAGGAGAAAATGGCTGCATCCTTTCCTGGACACAGGAGAAAATGGCTGCATCCTTTCCTGGACACAGGAGAAACTGCTGCATCCTTTTCCTGGACACAGGAGAAAATGGCTGCATCCTTTTCCTGGACACAGGAGAAAATGGGTGCATCCTTTTCCTGGACACAGGAGAAAATGGCTGCATCCTTTTCCTGGACACAGGAGAAAATGGGTGCATCCTTTTCCTGGACACAGGAGAAAATGCATCCTTTTCCTGGACACAGGAGAAAATGGCTGCATCCTTTTCCTGGACACAGGAGAAAAGCTGCATCCTTTTCCTGGACACAGGAGAAAATGGCTGCATCCTTTTCCTGGACACAGGAGAAACTGGCTGCATCCTTTTCCTGGACACAGGAGAAATGTGGTTGCTTTTCCTGGCAGGAGAAAAATGGCTGCATCCTTTTCCTGGACACAGGAGAAAAATGGCTGCATCCTTTTCCTGGACACAGGAGAAAATGGCTGCATCCTTTCCTGGACACAGGAGAAAATGGGTGCATCCTTTCCTGGACACAGGAGAAAATGGCTGCATCCTTTTCCTGGACACAGGAGAAACTGGCTGCATCCTTTTCCTGGACACAGGAGAAAATGGCTGCATCCTTTTCCTGGACACAGGAGAAACTGGCTGCATCCTTTTCCTGGACACAGGAGAAACTGGCTGCATCCTTTTCCTGGACACAGGAGAAACTGGCTGCATCCTTTTCCTGGACACAGGAGAAAATGGGTGCATCCTTTTCCTGGACACAGGAGAAAATGGCTGCATCCTTTTCCTGGACACAGGAGAAACTGGCTGCATCCTTTTCCTGGACACAGGAGAAAATGGCTGCATCCTTTTCCTGGACACAGGAGAAAATGGCTGCATCCTTTTCCTGGACACAGGAGAAAATGGCTGCATCCTTTTCCTGGACACAGGAGAAAATGGCTGCATCCTTTTCCTGGACACAGGAGAAAATGGTTGCATCCTTTTCCTGGACACAGGAGAAAATGGCTGCATCCTTTTCCTGGTTGCATCCTTTTCCTGGACACAGGAGAAAATGGGTTGCATTTTCCTGGACACAGGAGAAAATGTTGCATCCTTTTCCTGGACACAGGAGAAAATGGCTGCATCCTTTTCCTGGACACAGGAGAAAATGGCTGCATCCTTTTCCTGGACACAGGAGATCCTTTTCCTGGACACAGGAGAAAATGGCTGCATCCTTTTCCTGGACACAGGGAGAAAAATGGCTGCATCCTTTTCCTGGACACAGGAGAAAATGGACACAGGAGCATGCATCCTTTTCCTGGACACAGGAGAAAATGGCTGCATCCTTTTCCTGGACACAGGAGAAAATGGCTGCATCCTTTTCCTGGACACAGGAGAAAATGGTGTGCATCCTTTTCCTGGACACAGGAGAAAAATGGTTGCATCCTTTTCTGGACACAGGAGAAAATGGGTGCATCCTTTTCCTGGACACAGGAGAAACTGGCTGCATCCTTTCCTGGACACAGGAGAAAAATGGGTGCATCCTTTTCCTGGACACAGGAGAAAATGGCTGCATCCTTTTCCTGGACACAGGAGAAAATGGCTGCATCCTTTTCCTGGACACAGAAAATGGCTGCATCCTTTTCCTGGACACAGGAGAAAATGGCTGCATCCTTTTCCTGGACACAGGAGAAAATGGCTGCATCCTTTTCCTGGACACAGGGAAAATGGTTGCATCCTTTCCTGGACACCTGGACACAGGAGAAAATGGGTGCATCCTTTTCCTGGACACAGGAGAAAATGGTTGCATCCTTTTTCCTGGACACAGGAGAAACTGGCTGCATCCTTTTCCTGGACACAGGAGAAAATGGGTGCATCCTTTTCCTGGACACAGGAGAAAATGGTTGCATCCTTTTCCTGGACACAGGAGAAAATGGCTGCATCTTTTCCTGGACACAGGAGAAAATGGTTGCATCCTTTTCCTGGACACAGGAGAAAATGGTTGCATCCTTTCCTGGACACAGGAGAAAATGGTTGCATCCTTTTCCTGGACACAGGAGAAAATGGTTGCATCCTTTTCCTGGACACAGGAGAAACTGGCTGCATCCTTTTCCTGGACACAGGAGAGAAATGGCTGCATCCTTTTCCTGGACACAGGAGAAAATGGTTGCATCCTTTTCCTGGACACAGGAGAAAATGGCTGCATCCTTTTCCTGGACACAGGAGAAAATGGCTGCATCCTTTTCCTGGACACAGGAGAAAATGGCTGCATCCTTTTCCTGGACACAGGAGAAAATGGTTGCATCCTTTTCTGGACACAGGAGAAAATGGACAACACAGGAGAAACTGGCTGCATCCTTTTCCTGGACACAGGAGAAAATGGCTGCATCCTTTTCCTGGACACAGGAGAAAATGGTTGCATCCTTTCCTGGACACAGGAGAAACTGGCTGCATCCTTTCCTGGACACAGGAGAAAATGGCTGCATCCTTTCCTGGACACAGGAGAAAATGGTTGCATCCTTTTCCTGGACACAGGAGAAAATGGCTGCATCCTTTTCCTGGACACAGGAGAAAATGGTTGCATCCTTTTCCTGGACACAGGAGAAAATGGGTGCATCCTTTTCCTGGACACAGGAGAAAATGGTTGCATCCTTTTCCTGGACACAGGAGAAAATGGCTGCATCCCTTTCCTGGACACAGGAGAAAATGGCTGCATCCTTTTCCTGGACACTGGACTGGACACAGGAGAAAATGGTTGCATCCTTTTCCTGGACACAGGAGAAAAATGGCTGCATCCTTTTCCTGGACACAGGAGAAAATGGTTGCATCCTTTTCCTGGACACAGGAGAAAATGGTTGCATCCTTTTCCTGGACACAGGAGAAAATGGTTGCATCCTTTTCCTGGACACAGGAGAAAATGGTTGCATCCTTTTCCTGGACACAGGAGAAACTGGCTGCATCCTTTTCCTGGACACAGGAGAAAATGGTTGCATCCTTTTCCTGGACACAGGAGAGAAAATACAGGAGAAAATGGGTGCATCCTTTTCCTGGACACAGGAGAAAATGGTTGCATCCTTTTCCTGGACACAGGAGAAAATGGTGCATCCTTTTCCTGACACAGGAGAAAATGCATCCTTTTCCTGGACACAGGAGAAAATGGCTTTTCCTGGACACAGGAGAAAATGGTTGCATCCTTTTCCTGGACACAGGAGAAAATGGGTGCATCCTTTTCCTGGACACAGGGAAAAAATGGTTGCATCCTTTTCCTGGACACAGGAGAAAATGGTTGCATCCTTTTCCTGGACACAGGAGAAAATGGTGCATCCTTTTCCTGGACACATCCTTTCCTGGACACAGGAGAAAATGGTTGCATCCTTTTCCTGGACACAGGAGAAAATGGCTGCATCCTTTTCCTGGACACAGGAGAAAATGGCTGCATCCTTTTCCTGGACACAGGAGAAAATGGTTGCATCCTTTTCCTGGACACAGGAGAAAATGGCTGCATCCTTTTCCTGGACACAGGAGAAAATGTGCATCCTTTTCCTGACACATCCTTTTTTCCTGGACACAGGAGAAAATGGTTGCATCCTTTTCCTGGACACAGGAGAAACACAGAGAAAATGGTTGCATCCTTTTCCTGGACACAGGAGAAAATGGTTGCATCCTTTTCCTGGACACAGGAGAAAAATGGTTGCATCCTTTTCCTGGACACAGGAGAAAATGGTTGCATCCTTTTCCTGGACACAGGAGAAAATGGTTGCATCCTTTTCCTGGACACAGGAGAAAATGGCTGCATCCTTTTCCTTTTCCTGGACACAGGAGAAAATGGTTGCATCCTTTTCCTGGACACAGGAGAAAATGGTTGCATCCTTTTCCTGGACACAGGAGAAAATGGGTGCATCCTTTTCCTGGACACAGGAGAGAAAATGGTTGCATCCTTTTCCTGGACACAGGAGAAAATCTGCATCCTTTCCTGGACACAGGAGAAATGGCTGCATCCTTTTCCTGGACACAGGAGAAAATGGCTGCATCCTTTCTCCTGACACAGGAGAAAATGGTTGCATCCCTCCTGGACATTAGGAGAAATGGCATCCTTCTGGACACAGGAGAAAATATTGCATCCTTTCCTGACACAGAGAAAAAATTTTGCTGCATTCTTTTCCTGACACAGGAGAAAAATGGCTGCATCCTTCTGGACACAGAGAAAATATGTGCATCCTTTCCTGGACACAGGAGAAAATGGCTGCTCCTTTTCTGGACACAGGAGAAAATGGGTGCATCTTTTCCTGGACACAGGAGAAAATGGCTGCATCCTTTCCCTGGATACAGGAGAAAATGGCTGCATCCTTCCTTCTGATACAGGAGAAAATGGATGCAATGGACACAGGAGAAAATGGCTGCACCTCTCCTGACACAGGAGAAAATGGGTGCACCTTTTCCTGGACACAGGAGAAAATGGGTGCATCTTTTTTCCAGGGAGAAATGGGCATCCTTTCCTGATACAGGAGAAAATGGCTGCATCCTTTCCTGACACAGAGAAAGTGGATGCAATCTTTCCTGGACACTGGATCCCTTTCCACAGGAGAAAATGGCTGCATCCTTTTCCTGGACACAGGAGAAAATGGCTGCATCCCTTTTCCTGACACAGGAGAAAATGGGCACCTTTTCCTGACAGGAGAAAATGGTCCATCCTTTCCTGGACACAGGAGAAAATGGCTGCATCCTTTCCCTGGATACAGGAGAAAATGGCTGCATCCTTTCTCCTGACACAGGAGAAAATGGCTGCATCCTTTCCTGGACACAGGAGAAAATGACAGATCCTTTCCGGACACAGGAGAAAATGTGTGCATCCTTTTCTGGCACACAGTGAGAAAATATTGCATCCTTTCTGGACACAGAGAAAATGGCATCCTTTCCTGACACAGGAGAAAATGGGTGCATCCTTTTCCTGGATACAGGAGAAACTGGCATCATCCTTTCCTGACACAGGAGAAATGGGTGCATCCTTTCCTGACACAGGAGAAAATGGGCATCCTTTTTCCTGGACACAGGAGAAAAAATGGGTGCATCCCTTCCTGGACACAGGAGAAAATGGCTGCATCCTTTCCTGACACAGAGAAAATGGCTGCATCCTTTTCCTGGACACAGGAGAAAATGGTTGCATCCTTTCTCCTGGACACAGGAGAAAACTGGCTGCTAGAGAAAAATCCTCCTTTCCTGGACACAGGAGAAAATGGTTGTATCCTTTTCCTGATACAGGAGAAACTGGTTGCATCTTTTCCTGACACAGAGAAAATGGTTGCATCCTCTTTCCTGGACACAGGAGAAAATGGTTGCATCCTTTTCCTGGACACAGAGAAAATGGCTGCATCTTTCCTGGACACAGAGAAAATGGCTGCATCCTTTCCTGGACCAGAGAAATGCCACATCCTTTCCTGACACAGGAGAAAATGGTTGCATCCTTTTCCTGGACACAGGAGAAAATGGCTGCATCCTTTTCCTGGACACAGGAGAAAATGGTTGCATCCTTTTCCTGGATACAGGAGAAAATGTGTGCATCCTCTTCTGGACACAGGAAAATCCTTTTCCTGGACACAGGAAAATGGCTGCATCCTTTCCTGGACACAGGAGAAAATGGGTGCATCCTTTTCCTGGACACAGGGAAAATGGCTGCATCTTTTCCTGGACACAGGAGAAAATGGCTGCATCCTTTTCCTGGACACAGGAGAAAATGGCTGCATCCTTTTCCTGGACACAGGAGAAAATGGGTGCATCCTTTTCCTGGACACAGGAGAAATGGGTGCATCCCTTTTCCTGGACACAGGAGAAAATGGGTGCATCCTTTTCCTGGACACAGGAGAAAATGGCTGCATCCTTTTCCTCACAGGAGAAAATGGCTGCATCCTTTTCCTGACACAGGAGAAAATGGCTGCATCCTTTCTTCCTGGACACAGGAGAAAATGGTGCATCCTTTTCCTGGACACAGGAGAAAATGGCTGCATCCTTTTCCTGGACACAGGAGAAAATGGGTGCATCCTTTCCTGGACACAGGAGAAAATGGCTGCATCCTTTTCCTGGACACAGGAGAAACATCCTTTCCTGGAGAGAAACTGGTTGCATCCTTTTTCCTGGACACAGGAGAAAATGCTGCATCCTTTTCCTGGACACAGGAGAAAATGGCTGCATCCTGGACACAGGAGAAAATTTCCCTGGACACAGGAGAAAATGGGTGCATCCTTTTCCTGGACACAGGAGAAAATGGCTGCATCCTTTTCCTGGACACAGGAGAAAATGGTTGCATCCTTTTCCTGGACACAGGAGAAAATGGTTGCATCCTTTTCCTGGACACAGAGAAAAGAAACAGGAGAAAATGGCTGCATCCTTTTCCTGGACACAGGAGAAAATGTTGCATCCTTTTCCTGCATCCTTTTCCTGGACACAGGAGAAAATGGCTGCATCCTTTTCCTGGACACAGGAGAAAATGGTTGCATCCTTTTCCTGGACACAGGAGAAAATGGCTGCATCCTTTCCTGGACACAGGAGAAAATCAGGAGAAAATGGGTGCATTTTCCTGGACACAGGAGAAAATGGGTGCATCCTTTTCCTGGACACAGGAGAAAATGGGTGCATCCTTTTCCTGGATCCTTTTCCTGGACAGGAGAAAATGGCTGCATCCTTTTCCTGGACACAGGAGAAAATGGCTGCATCCTTTTCCTGGACACAGGAGAAAATGGCTGCATCCTTTTCCTGGACACAGGAGAGAAATGGCTGCATCCTTTTCCTGGACACAGGAGAAACTGGCTGCATCCTTTTCCTGGACACAGGAGAAAATGGTTGCATCCTTTTCCTGGACACCTGGTTGCATCCTTTTCCTGGACACAGGAGAAAATGGCTGCATCCTTTTCCTGGACACAGGAGAAAATGGCTGCATCCTTTTCCTGGACACAGGAGAAAATGGTTGCATCCTTTTCCTGGACACAGGAGAAAATGGTTGCATCCTTTTCCTGGACACAGGAGAAAATGGCTGCATCCTTTTCCTGGACACAGGAGAAAATGGTTGCATCCTTTTCCTGGACACAGGAGAAAATGGTTGCATCCTTTTTCTGACACAGGAGAAAATGGCTGCATCCCTTTCCTGGACACAGGAGAAAATGGTTGCATCCTTTTCCTGGACACAGGAGAAAATGGCTGCATCCTTTCCTGGACACAGGAGAAAATGGTTGCATCCTTTTCCTGGACACAGGAGAAAATGGTTGCATCCTTTTCCTGGACACAGGAGAAAATGGTTGCATCCTTTCCTGGACACCTGCATCCTTTTCCTGGACACAGGAGAAAATGGTTGCATCCTTTTCCTGGACACAGGAGAAAATGGTTGCATCCTTTTCCTGGCAGGATCCTGCATCCTTTTCCTGGACACAGGAGAAAATGGTTGCATCCTTTTTCACTGGACACAGGAGAAAATGGTTGCATCCTTTTCCTGGACACAGGAGAAAATGGTTGCATCCTTTTCCTGGACACAGGAGAAAATGGGTGCATCCTTTTCCTGGACACAGGAGAAAATGGTTGCATCCTTTTCCTGGACACAGGAGAAAATGGTTGCATCCTTTTCCTGGACACAGGAGAAAATGGTTGCATCCTTTTCCTGGACACAGGAGAAAATGGTTGCATCCTTTCCTGGACCAGGAGAAAATGGTTGCATCCTTTCCTGGACACAGGAGAAAATGGCTGCATTTTCCTGGACACAGGAGAAAATGTGTGCATCCTTTTCCTGGACACAGGAGAAAATGGTTGCATCCTTTTCCTGGACACAGGAGAAACTGGCTGCATCCTTTTCCTGGACACAGGAGAAAATGGTTGCACCCTTTTCCTGGACACAGGAGAAAATGGTTGCATCCTTTTCCTGGACACAGGAGAAAATGGGTGCATCCTTTTCCTGGACACAGGAGAAATGGTTGCATTTTCCTGGACACAGGAGAAAATGGTTGCATCCTTTTCCTGGACACAGGAGAAAATGGTTGCATCCTTTTCCTGGACACAGGAGAAAATGGTTGCATCCTTTTCCTGGACACAGGAGAAAATGGTTGCATCCTTTTCCTGGACACAGGAGAAAATGGTTGCATCCTTTTCCTGGACACAGGAGAAAATGGTTGCATCCTTTTCCTGGATACAGGAGAAAATGGGTGCATCCTTTTCCTGGACACAGGAGAAAATGGTTGCATCCTTTTCCTGGACACAGGAGAAAATGGTTGCATCCTTTTCCTGGACACAGGAGAAAATGGTTGCATCCTTTTCCTGGACACAGAGAAAATGGTTGCATCCTTTTCCTGGAACAGGAGAAAATGGTTGCATCCTTTTCCTGGACACAGGAGAAAATGGTTGCATCCTTTTCCTGGACACAGGAAAATGGATGCATCCTTTTCTGGACACAGGAGAAAATCTGCATCCTTTCCTGGACACAGGAGAAAATGGTTGCATCCTTTTCCTGGACACAGGAGAAAATGGTTGCATCCTTTTCCTGGACACAGGAGAAAAATTCCTGCATCCTTTTCCTGGACACAGGAGAAAATGTGTGCATCCTTTTCCTGGACACAGGAGAAAATGGGTGCATCCTTTTCCTGGATACAGGAGAAAATGGCTGCATCCTTTTTCCTGGACACAGGAGAAAATGGCTGCATCCTTTTCCTGGACACAGGAGAAAATGGTTGCATCCTTTTCCTGGACACAGGAGAAAATGGTTGCATCCTTTCCTGGACACAGGAGAAAATGGTTGCATCCTTTTCCTGGACACAGGAGAAAAATGGGTGCATCCTTTTCCTGGACACAGGAGAAAATGGCTGCATCCTTTTCCTGGACACAGGAGAAAATGGTTGCATCCTTTTCCTGGACACAGGAGAAAATGGTTGCATCCTTTTCCTGGACACAGGAGAAAATGGCTGCATCCTTTCCTGGACACCTGCATCCTTTTCCTGGACACAGGAGAAAATGGTTGCATCCTTTTCCTGGACACAGGAGAAAATGGTTGCATCCTTTTCCTGGACACAGGAGAAAATGGTTGCATCCTTTTCCTGGACACAGGAGAAAATGGCTGCATCCTTTTCCTGGACACAGGAGAAAATGGTTGCATCCTTTTCCTGGACACAGGAGAAAATGGTTGCATCCTTTTCCTGGACACAGGAGAAAATGGTTGCATCCTTTTCCTGGACACAGGAGAAAAAGTGGCTGCATCCTTTTCCTGGACACAGGAGAAAATGGATGCATCCTTTCCTGGACACAGGAGAAAATGCTCATCCTTTTCCTGGACACAGGAGAAAATGGTTGCATCCCTGGACACAGGAGAAAATGGATGCATCCTTTCCTGGACACAGGAGAAAATGGTTGCATCCTTTTCCTGGACACAGGAGAAAATGGTTGCATCCTTTTCCTGGACAGGAGAAAATGGGTGCATCCTTTCCTGACACAGGAGAAAATGGCTGCATCCTTTCCTGGACACAGGAGAGAAAATGGCCGCATCCTTTTTCCTGGACACAGGAGAAATGGCTGCATCTCTTCTCCTGGACACAGGGGAGAAATGTGTGCATCCTCTGGACACAGGAGAAAATGGCTGCCCTTTCTCGGCACAGGAGAAAATGGGCGCATCCTTCCTGGACACAGGAGAAAATGGCTGCATCCTTCCTGGATACAGAGAAAATGGCTGCATCCTTTCCTGATACAGGAGAAAATGGCTGCATCCTTCCTGGATACAGGAGAAAAATACTGCATCCTTTCCTGGACAGGAGAAAATGCTGCATCCTTTTCCTGGACATAGAGAAAATGGGTGCATCCTTCCTGGATAATATGGAGAAAATGCACAGATCCTTTTCCTGATACAGGAGAAAATGTATTACATCCTTTCCGGATACAGAGAAAATGGCTTAATCCTTTCCTGATACAGAGATAATGGCTGCATCCTTTCCTGACACAGGAGAAAAATGGCTGCATCCTTTTCCTGGATACAGGAGAAAATGGCTGCATCCTTCTGGACAGAGAAAATGGCTGCATCCTTTTCCTGACACAGGAGAAAATGGCTTAATCCTTTTCCTGGATACAGGGAGAGTATCCTTTTCCTGGACAGGAGAAAATGGCTGCATCCTTTCCCTGGATACAGAGAAAATGGCTGCATCCTTTTCCTGACACAGGAGACAAAAATGGCTGCATCCTTTTCCTGGACACAGGAGAAAATGGCTGAACTTTTCCTGGACACAGAGTCTGTGTGCATCCTTTCTCTGACACAGGAGAAAAATACAGGAGAAAGTGACTTGCATCCTTTCCTGGATACAGGAGAAAATGGGTGCATCCTTTCCTGACACAGGAGAAAATGGGTGCATCCTTTCCTCCAGGAGAAAATGTTGCATACATTAGGAGAAATGGCATCCTTCTGAGAAAATATTGCATCCTTTCCTGACACAGAGAAAATTGGTGCATCACACAGGAGAAAAATGGCTGCATCCTTCTGGACACAGAGAAAATATGTGCATCCTTTCCTCACAGGAGAAATGGCTTCCTGGACACAGGAGAAAATGGCTGCATCCTTTTCCTGGATACAGGAGAAACTGGCTGCATCCTTTTCCTGATACAGGAGAAAATGGTGCATCCTCTTCCTGACACAGGAGAAAATAAACATCCTTTTCTGGACACAGGAGAAAATGGCTGCATCCTTTTCTGGACACAGGAGAAAATGGGTGCATCCTTTTCCTGGATACAGGAGAAAATGGCTGCATCTTTTCCTGGACACAGGAGAAAATGGCTGCATCCCTTTCTCCTGGACACAGGAGAAAATGGCTGCACCTTTTCCTGACAGGAGAAAATGGTGCATCCTTTCCTGGACACAGGAGAAAATGGCTGCATCCTTTCCCTGGATACAGGAGAAAATGGCTGCATCCTTTCTCCTGACACAGGAGAAAATGGCTGCATCCTTTCCTGGACACAGGAGAAAATGACAGATCCTTTCCGGACACTAGGAGAAAATGTGTGCATCCTTTTCTGACACACAGTGAGAAAATATTGCATCTCCTTTCTGGACACAGAGAAAATGGCATCCTTTCCTGACACAGGAGAAAATGGGTGCATCCTTTCCTGGATACAGGAGAAACTGATTGCATCCTTTCCTGACACAGGAGAAAATGGTGCATCCTTTCCTGACACAGGAGAAAAATGGGCATCCTTTTTCCTGGATACAGGAGAAAATGGCTGCATCCTTTTCCTGGACAGGAGAAAATGGGTGCATCCTTTTCCTGACAGGAGAAAACATCCTTTCCTGGACACAGGAGAGAAAGTGGCTGCATCCTTTTCCTGGACACAGGAGAAAATGGCTGCATCCTTTTCCTGGACACAGGAGAAAATGTGCATCCTTTTCCTGGATACAGGAGAAAATGGGTGCATCCTCTTCCTGGACACAGGAGAAAATGGCTGCATCCTTTTCCTGATACAGGAGAAAATGGCTGCATCCTTTTCCTGGACACAGGAGAAAATGGCTGCATCCTTTTCCTGGATACAGGAGAAAAAAATGGTCAGGAGAAAATGCTGCATCCTTTTCCTGGACACAGGAGAAAATGGCTGCATCCTTTTCCTGGACACAGGAGAAAATGGCACCATCAGAGAAAATGGCTTTCCTGGACACAGGAGAAAATGGTGCATCCTTTCCTGACACAGGAGAAAATGGCTGCATCCTTTCCTGGACACAGGAGAAAATGGGTGCATCCTTTTCTGGACACAGGAGAAAATGGCTGCATCCTTTTCCTGGACACAGGAGAAAATGGCTGCATCCTTTTCCTGGATACAGGAAAATGGGCATCCTTTCCTGGATACAGGAGAAATGGCTGCATCCTTTTCCTGGACACAGGAGAAAATGGCTGCATCCTTTTCCTGGACACAGGAGAAAATGGCTGCATCCTTTTCCTGGACACAGGAGAAAATGGCTGCATCCTTTTCCTGGACACAGGAGAAAATGGCTGCATCCTTTCCTGACACAGGAGAAAATGGCTGCATCTTTTTCCTGGACACAGGAGAAAATGGGTGCATCCTTTTCCTGGACACAGGAGAAAATGGCTGCATCCTTTCCTGGACACAGAGAAAATGGGTGCATCCTTTTCCTGACACAGGAGAAAATGGCTGCATCCTTTCCTGGACACAGGAGAAAATGGCTGCATCCTTTTCCTGGACACAGGGAGAAAATGGCTGCATCCCTTCCTGACACAGGAGAAAATGGCTGCATCCTTTTCCTGGACACAGGAGAAACTGGCTGCATCCTTTCCTGGACACAGGAGAAAATGGGTGCATCCTTTTCCTGGACACAGGAGAAACTGGTTGCATCCTTTTCCTGGACACAGGAGAAAATGGTGCATCCTTCCTGACACAGGAGAAAATGGTGCATCCTTTTCCTGACACAGGAGAAAATGGGTGCATCCTTTTCCTGGACACAGGAGAAAATGGGTGCATCCTTTTCCTGGAAACAGGAGAAAATGGGTGCATCCTTTTCCTGGAGTGCATCCTTTTCCCTGACATTAGGAGAAAATGGGTGCATCCTTTTCCTGATCACAGGAGAAACTGGCTGCATCCTTTTCCTGGACACAGGAGAAAATGGCTGCATCCTTTTCCTGGACACAGGAGAAAATCCTTTCTGGACACACAGGAGAAAATCCTTTCCTGGACACAGGAGAAACTGGCTGCATCCTTTTCCCTGACACAGGAGAAAATGGTGCATCCTTTTCCTGGACACAGGAGAAAATGGCTGCATCCTTTTCCTGGACACAGGAGAAAATGGCTGCATCTTTCCTGGACACAGGAGAAAATGGTGCATCCTTTTCCTGGACACAGGAGAAAATGGCTGCATCCTTTTCCTGGACACAGGAGAAAATGGCTGCATCCTTTCCAGGAGAAAAATGGCACACAGGAGAAAATGGCTGCATCCTTTTCCTGACACAGGAGAAAATGGCTGCATCCTTTTCCTGGACACAGGAGAAACTGGCTGCATCCTTTTCCTGGACACAGGAGAAAATGGCTGCATCCTTTTTCCTGACACAGGAGAACTGGGAGAAAATGGCTGCATCCTTTTCCTGGACACAGGAGAAACTGGCTGCATCCTTTCCTGGACACAGGAGAAAATGGCTGCATCCTTTTCCTGGACACAGGAGAAACTGGCTGCATCCTTTTCCTGGACACAGGAGAAACTGGCTGCATCCTTTTCCTGACACAGGAGAAAATTGCTGCATCCTTTTCCTGGACACAGGAGAAAATGGCTGCATCCTTTCCTGGACACAGGAGAAAATGGGTGCATCCTTTTCCTGGACACAGGAGAAAATGGGTGCATCTTTTCCTGGACACAGGAGAAACTGGTGCATCCTTTTCCTGGACACAGGAGAAATGGGTGCATCCTTTTCCTGGACACAGAGAAAATGGCATCCTTTTCCTGGACACAGAGAAAATGGCTGCATCCTTCCCCTGGACACAGGAGAAAATGGCTGATCCGTTTTCCTGGACACAGGAGAAACTGGCTGCATCCTTTCCTGGACACAGGAGAAAATGGCTGCATCCTTTTCCTGGACACAGGGAAAATGGCTGCATCTTTTCCTGGACACAGGAGAAAATGGCATCCTCTTCCTGGCATCCTTTTCCTGGACACAGGAGAAAATGGCTGCATCCTTTTCCTGGACACAGGAGAAAATGGGTGCATCCTTTCCTGGACACAGGAGAAAATGGCTGCATCCTTTTCCTGGACACAGGAGAAAATGGCTGCATCCTTTTCCTGGACACAGGAGAAAATGGGTGCATCCTTTTCCTGGACACAGGAGAAAATGGGTGCATCCCTTTCCTGGACACAGGAGAGAAATGGCTGCATCCTTTTCCTGACACAGGGAGAAAATAACAGATCCTTTCTGGATACAGGAGAAAGTGACTTGCATCCTTTCCCTGGATACAGGGAGAAAATGTGTGCATCCTTTCCTGGACACAGGAGAAAATGGGTGCATCCTTTTCCTGGACACAGGAGAAAATGGCTGCATCCTTTTCCTGGACATTTGGGTGCATCCCTGGACACAGGAGAAAATGGCTGCATCCTTTTCCTGGACACAGGAGAGAAAATGGCTGCATCCTTTTCCTGACACAGGAGAAAATGGGTGCATCCTTTTCTGGACACAGGAGAAAATGGGTGCATCCTTTCCTGGACACAGGAGAAAATGGCTGCATCCTTTTTCTGGACACAGGAGAAAATGGGTGCATCCTTTTCCTGGACACAGGAGAAAATGGCTGCATCCTTTTCCTGGATACAGGAGAAAATGGCTGCATCCTTTTCCTGATACAGGAGAAAATGGCTGCATCCTTTTCCTGGATACAGGAGAAAATGGTTTGCATCCTTTTCCTGGACACAGGAGAAAATGGCTGCATCCTTTTCCTGGACATTAGGAGAAAATGGGTGCATCCTTTTCCTGGACACAGAGAAAATGGCTGCATCCTTTTCCTGGATACAGGAGAAATGGCTGCATCCTTTTCCGGACACAGGAGAAAATGGCTGCATCCTTTTCCTGATACAGAGACATGGCTGCAGGACACAGGAGAAAAATGGCTGCATCCTTTTCCTGGATACAGGAGAAAATGGTTGCATCCTTTTCCTGGACACAGGGAGAAAATGGCTGCATCCTTTTCCTGGACACAGGAGAAAATGGCTGCATCCTTTTCCTGGATACAGGAAAATGGTGCATCCTTTTCCTGGACACAGGAGAAAATGGCTGCATCCTTTCCCTGGACACAGGAGAAAATGGTTGCATCCTTTTCCTGGACACAGGAGAAAATGGTTGCATCCTTTTCCTGGACACAGGAGAAAATGGTTGCATCCTTTTCCTGGACACAGGAGAAAATGGTGCATCCTTTTCCTGGACACAGGAGAAAAAATGGACACAGGAGAAAATGCATCCTTTTCCTGACACAGGAGAAAATGGTTGCATCCTTTTACAGGAGAAACCTGGACACAGGAGAAAATGGTTGCATCCTTTTCCTGGACACAGGAGAAAATGGTTGCATCCTTTTCCTGGATACAGGAGAAAATGGTTGCATCCTTTCCTGGACACAGGAGAAAATGGCTGCATCCTTTCCTGGACACAGGGAGAAAATGGCTGCATCCTTTTCCTGGACACAGGAGAAAATGGTTGCATCCTTTTCCTGGACACAGGAGAAAATGGTTGCATCCTTTTCCTGGACACAGGAGAAAATGGGTGCATCCTTTTCCTGGACACAGGAGAAAATGGTTGCATCCTTTTCCTGGATACAGGAGAAAATGGTTGCATCCTTTTCCTGGACACAGGAGAAAATGGGTGCATCCTTTTCCTGGACACAGGAGAAAATGGTTGCATCCTTTTCCTGGACACAGGAGAAAATGGTTGCATCCTTTTCCTGGACACAGGAGAAAATGTGTGCATCCTTTTCCTGGACACAGGAGAAAATGGTTGCATCCTTTTCCTGGACACAGGAGAAAATGGTTGCATCCTTTTCCTGGACACAGGAGAAAATGGTGCATCCTTTTCCTGGACACAGGAGAAAATGGTTGCATCCTTTTCCTGGAAAATGGCTGCACTGGACACAGGAGAAAATGGTTGCATCCTTTTTTCCTGGACACAGGAGAAAATGGTTGCATCCTTTTCCTGGACACAGGAGAAAATGGCTGCATCCTTTTCCCTGACACAGGAGAAAATGGTTGCATCCTTTTCCTGGACACAGGAGAAAATGGTTGCATCCTTTTCCTGGACACAGGAGAAAATGGGTGCATCCTTTCCTGGACACAGGAGAAAATGGTTGCATCCTTTTCCTGGACACAGGAGAAAATGGTTGCATCCTTTTCCTGGACACAGGAGAAAATGGTTGCATCCTTTTCCTGGACACAGGAGAAAATGGTTGCATCCTTTTCCTGGACACAGGAGAAAATGGTTGCATCCTTTTCCTGGACACAGGAGAAAATGGTTGCATCCTTTTCCTGGACACAGGACACAGGAAAATGGTTGCATCCTTTTCCTGGACACAGGAGAAAATGGTTGCATCCTTTTCCTGGACACAGGAGAAAATGGTTGCATCCTTTTCCTGGACACAGGAGAAAATGGCTGCATCCTTTTCCTGGACACAGGAGAAAATGGGTGCATCTTTTTCCTGGACACAGGAGAAAATGTGTTGCATCCTTTTCCTGAGAAAATGGTGCATCCTTTTCCTGGACACAGGAGAAAATGGTTGCATCCTTTTCCTGGACACAGGAGAAAATGGTGCATCCTTTTCCTGGACACAGGAGAAAATGGCTGCATCCTTTTCCTGGACACAGGAGAAAATGGGTGCATCCTTTTCCTGGACACAGGAGAAAATGGGTGCATCCTTTCCTGGACACAGGAGAAAATGGCATCCTTTTGCATCCTTTTCCTGGACACAGGAGAAAATGGCTGCATCCTTTTCCTGGACACAGGAGAAAATGGGTGCATCCTTTTCCTGGACACAGGAGAAAATGGTTGCATCCTTTTCCTGGACACAGGAGAAAATGGTTGCATCCTTTTCCTGGACACAGGAGAAAATGGCTGCATCCTTTTCCTGGACACAGGAGAAAATGGCTGCATCCTTTTCCTGGACACAGGAGAAATGGCTGCATCCTTTCCTGGTTGCATCCTTTTCCTGGACACAGGAGAAAATGGCTGCATCCTTTTCCTGGACACAGGAGAAAATGGTGCATCCTTTTCCTGGACACAGGAGAAAATGGCTGCATCCTTTCCTGGACACAGGAGAAAATGCCTTTTCCTGGACACAGGAGAAAACTGCATCCTTTTCCTGGCATCCTTTTCCTGGACACAGGAGAAAATGGTTGCATCCTTTTCCTGGACACAGGAGAAAATGGGGTGCATCCTTTCCTGGACACAGGAGAAAATGGCTGCATCCTTTTCCTGGACACAGGAGAAAATGGCTGCATCCTTTTCCTGGACACAGGAGAAAATGGTGCATCCTTTTCCTGGACACAGGAGAAAATGGCTGCATCCTTTTCCTGGACACAGGAGAAAATGGGTGCATCCTTTTCCTGGACACAGGAGAAAATGGCTGCATCCTTTTCCTGGACACAGGAGAAAATGGTGCATCCTTTTCCTGGACACAGGAGAAAATGGATGCATCCTTTTCCTGGACACAGGAGAAAATGGTGCATCCTTTTCCTGGACACAGGAGAAAATGGCTGCATCCTTTTCCTGGACACAGGAGAAAATGGGCATCCTTTTCCTGCATCCTTTCCTGGACACAGGAGAAAATGGTTGCATCCTTTTCCTGGACACAGGAGAAAATGGATGCATCCTTTTCCTGGACACAGGAGAAAATGGCTGCATCCTTTTCCTGGACACAGGAGAAAATGGATGCATCCTTTTCCTGGACACAGGAGAAAATGGCTGCATCCTTTTCCTGGACACAGGAGAAAATTGCATCCTGGACACAGGAGAAAATGGTGCATCCTTTTCTTCCTTTTCCTGGACACAGGAGAAAATGGTTGCATCCTTTTCCTGACACAGAAAATGGTGCATCCTTTTCCTGGACACAGGAGAAAATGGATGCATCCTTTTCCTGGACACAGGAGAAAATGGGTGCATCCTTTTCCTGGTGCATCCTTTCCACAGGAGAAAGTGGATGCATCCTTTTCCTGGACACAGGAGAAAATGGGTGCATCCTTTTCCTGGACACAGGAGAAAATGGTGCATCCTTTTCCTGGACACAGGAGAAAATGGGTGCATCCTTTTCCTGGACACAGGAGAAAATGGGTGCATCCTTTTCCTGGACACAGGAGAAAATGGTGCATCCTTTTCCTGGACACAGGAGAAAATGGGTGCATCCTTTTCCTGGACACAGGAGAAAATGGTGCATCCTTTTCCTGGACCTGGAGAAAATGGCTGCATCCTTTTCCTGGACACAGGAGGAGGAGAAAATGAGAAAATGGCTGCATCCTCTTTCCTGGACACAGGAGAAAATGGATGCATCCTTTTCCTGGACTGGACAGGAGAAAATGGTGCATCCTTTTCCTGACACAGGAGAAATGGCTGCATTTTCCTGGACACAGGAGAAACTGGCTGCATCTTTTCCTGGACACAGGAGAAAATGGCTGCATCCTTTTCCTGGACACAGGAGAAAATGGCTGCATCCTTTTCCTGGACACAGGAGAAAAAATGGCTGCATCCTTTTCCTGGACACAGGAGAAAATGGCTGCATCCTTTTCCTGGACACAGGAGAAATGGCTGCATCCTTTTCCTGGACACAGGAGAAACTGGCTGCATCCTTTTCCTGGACACAGGAGAAAGTGGATGCATCCTTTCCTGGAAACACAGGCTGCAGACAAGTGAGAAAATGGCTGCATCCTTTCCTCTGGGCATCCTTTTCCTGGACACAGGAGAAAATGGTGCATCCTTTTCCTGGACACAGGAGAAAAGTGGATGCAATCCTTCTCCTGGACACAGGAGAAAATGGGTGCATCCTTTCCTGGACACAGGAGAAAATGGTGCAATCCTTTTCCTGGACACAGTGGAGAAAATGGTGCATCTTTTCCTGGACACAGGAGAAAATGGAAAATGGGTGCATCCTTTTCCTGGACACAGGAGAAAATGGCTGCATCCTTTTCCTGGACACAGGAGAGAAAATGGCTGCATCCTTTTCCTGGACACAGGAGAAAATGGCTGCAATCTTTTCCTGGACACAGGAGAAAATGGCTGCATCCTTTTCCTGGACACAGGAGAAAGTGGATGCAATCTTTCCTGGACACAGGGAGAAAATGGCTGCATCCTTTTCCTGGACACAGGAGAAAAATGGATGCAATCCTTTTCCTGGACACAGGAGAAAATGGCTGCATCCTTTTCCTGCATGCATCCTTTTCCTGGACACAGGAGAAAATGGCTGCATCCTTTTCCTGGACACAGGAGAAAAGTGGCTGCAATCCTTTTCTGGACACAGGGAGAAACTGCTGCATCCTTTTCCTGGACACAGGAGAAACTGGATGCATCCTTTTCCTGGACACAGGAGAAAAGTGGATGCATCCTTTTCCTGGACACAGGAGAAAATGGGTGCATCCTTTTTCCTGGACACAGGAGAAAATGGGTGCATCCTTTTCCTGGACACAGGAGAAAATGGCTGCATCCTTTTCCTGGACACAGGAGAAAATGGATGCATCCTTTCCTGGACACAGGAGAAAATGGGTGCATCCTTTTCCTGGACACAGGAGAAAATGGCTGCATCCTTTTCCTGGACACAGGAGAAAATGGCTGCATCCTTTTCCTGGACACAGGAGAAAATGGCTGCATCCTTTTCCTGGACACAGGAGAAAATGGCTGCATCCTTTTCCTGGACACAGGAGAAACTGGCTGCATCCTTTTCCTGGACACAGGAGAGAAATGGCTGCATCCTTTTCCTGGACACAGGAGAAAATTCCTTTCCTGGACACAGGAGAAACTGGCTGCATCCTTTTCCTGGACACAGGAGAAAATGGGCTGCATCCTTTTCCTGGACACAGGAGAAAATGGCTGCATCCTTTTCCTGGACACAGGAGAAAATGGTGCATCCTTTTCCTGGACACAGGAGAAAATGGCTGCATCCCTTTTCCTGGACACAGGAGAAAGTGGTGCATCCTTTTCCTGGACACAGGAGAAAATGGGTGCATCCTTTTCCTGGACACAGGAGAAAATGGTGCATCCTTTTCCTGGACACAGGAGAAAATGGCTGCATCCTTTTCCTGGACACAGGAGAAAATGGCTGCATCCTTTTCCTGGACACAGGAGAAAATGGCTGCATCCTTTTCCTGGACACAGGAGAAAATGGATGCATCCTTTTCCTGGACACAGGAGAAAATGGCTGCATCCTTTTCCTGGACACAGGAGAAAATGGCTGCATCCTTTTCCTGGACACAGGAGAAAATGGGTGCATCCTTTTCCTGGACACAGGAGAAAATGGCTGCATCCTTTTCCTGGACACAGGAGAAACTGGCTGCATCCTTTTCCTGGACACAGGAGAAACTGGCTGCATCCTTTTCCTGGACACAGGAGAAAATGGCTGCATCCTTTCCTGGACACAGGAGAAAATGGTGCATCCTTTTCCTGGACACAGGAGAAAATGGCTGCATCCTTTTCCTGGACACAGGAGAAAATGCATCCTTTTTTGCAGGAGAAATCTGGCTGCATCCTGGACACAGGAGAAAATGGCTGCATCCTTTTCCTGGACACAGGAGAAAATGGCTGCATCTTTTCCTGGACACAGGAGAAAATGATGCATCCTTTCCTGACACACTGGCTGGAGAAAAATGGCTGCATCCTTTTCCTGGATACAGGAGAAAATGTGTGCATCCTCTTCCTGGACACAGGAGAAAATGGCTGCATCCTTTTCCTGGACACAGGAGAAAATGGCTGCATCCTTTTCCTGGACACAGGAGAAAATGGGTGCATCCTTTTCCTGGACACAGGAGAAAATGCACTGGCTGCATCTTTTCCTGGACACAGGAGAAAATGGCTGCATCCTTTTCCTGGACACAGGAGAAAATGGGTGCATCCTTTTCCTGGACACAGGAGAAAATGGCTGCATCCTTTTCCTGGACACAGGAGAAACTGGCTGCATCCTTTTCCTGGACACAGGAGAAAATGGCTGCATCCTTTTCCTGACACACAGGAGAAAATGGCTGCATCCTTTTCCTGGACACAGGAGAAAATGGTGCATCCTTTTCCTGGACACAGGAGAAAATGGGTGCATCCTTTTCCTGGACACAGGAGAAAATGGGTGCATCCTTTTCCTGGACACAGGAGAAAATGGCTGCATCCTTTTCCTGGACACAGGAGAAAATGGGTGCATCCTTTTCCTGGACACAGGAGAAAATGGGTGCATCCTTTTCCTGGACACAGGAGAAAATGGGTGCATCCTTTTCCTGCATCCTTTTCCTGGACACAGGAGAAAATGGCTGCATCCTTTCCTGGACTGGGAGAAACTGGCTGCATCCTTTTCCTGGACACAGGAGAAAATGGCTGCATCCTTTCCTGGACACAGGAGACACAAAAATGGCTGCATCCTTTTCCTGGACACAGGAGAAAATGGCTGCATCCTTTTCCTGGACACAGGAGAAAATGGTGCATCCTTTTTCCTGGACACAGGAGAAACTGGCTGCATCCTTTTCCTGGACACAGGAGAAAATGTGTGCATCCTTTTCCTGGACACAGGAGAAAATGGGTGCATCCTTTTCCTGGACACAGGAGAAAATGGCTGCATCCTTTTCCTGGACACAGGAGAAAATGGCTGCATCCTTTTCCTGGACACAGGAGAAAATGGGTGCATCCTTTTCCTGGACACAGGAGAAAATGGGTGCATCCTTTTCCTGGACACAGGAGAAAATGGCTGCATCCTTTTTTCCTGGACACACAGGAGAAAATGAAAATGGCTGCATCCTTTTCCTGGAACAGGAGAATCTTTTCCTCCTGGACACAGGAGAAACTGGCTGCATCCTTTTCCTGGACACAGGAGAAAATGGCTTGCATCCTTTTCCTGACACAGGAGAAAATGGCTGCCTTTTCCTGGACACAGGAGAAAATGGCTGCATCCTTTTCCTGGACACAGGAGAAAATGGCTGCATCCTTTTCCTGGACACAGGAGAAAATGGCTGCATCCTTTTCCTGGACACAGGAGAAAATGGGTGCATCCTTTTCCTGGACACAGGAGAAAATGGCTGCATCCTTTTCCTGGACACAGGAGAAAATGACACAGGGGTGCATCCTTTTCCTGGACACAGGAGAAAATGGGTGCATCCTTTTCCTGGACACAGGAGAAAATGGCTGCATCCTTTTTCCTGGACACAGGAGAAAATGGATGCATCCTTTTCCTGGACACAGGAGAAAATGGCTGCATCCTTTTCCTGGACACAGGAGAAAATGGCTGCATCCTTTTCCTGGACACAGGAGAAAATGGGTGCATCCTTTTCCTGGACACAGGAGAAAATGGGTGCATCCTTTTCCTGGACACAGGAGAAAATGGGTGCATCCTTTCCTGGACACAGGAGAAAATGGCTGCATCCTTTTCCTGGACACAGGAGAAAATGGCTGCATCCTTTTCCTGGACACAAGAAAATGGCTGCATCCTTTTCCTGGACACAGGAGAAAATGGGTGCATCCTTTTCCTGGACACAGGAGAAAATGGCTGCATCCTTTTCCTGGACACAGGAGAAAATTCCTGCATCCTTTTCCTGGACACAGGAGAAAATGGCTGCATCCTTTTCCTGGACACAGGAGAAAATGGCTGCATCCTTTTCCTGGACACAGGAGAAAATGGGTGCATCCTTTTCCTGGACACAGGAGAAAATGGGTGCATCCTTTTCCTGGACACAGGAGAAAATGGTGCATCCTTTTCCTGGACACAGGAGAAAATGGGTGCATGGACACAGGAGAGAAAATTTGCATCCTTTCCTGGACACAGGAGAAAATGGCTGCATCCTTTTCCTGGACACAGGAGAAAATGGGTGACACAGGAGAAACAGCATCCCTTTTCCTGGACACAGGAGAAATGCATCTTTCCTGGACACAGGAGAAAATGGCATCCTTTTCCTGGACACAGGAGATCCGTTTCCTGGACACAGGAGAAAATGGGTGCATCCTTTTCCTGGACACAGGAGAAAGCTGCATCCTTTTCCTGGACACAGGAGAAAATGGTGTGCATCCTTTCCTGGACACAGGAGAAAATGGGGTGCATCCTTTCCTGGACACAGGAGAAAATGGCTGCATCCTTTTCCTGGACACAGGAGAAAATGGATGCATCCTTTTCCTGGACACAGGAGAAAATGGTGCATCCTTTTCCTGGACACAGGAGAAAATGGCTGCATCCTTTTCCTGGACACAGGAGAAAATGGATGCATCCTTTTCCTTTTCCTGGACACAGGAGAAAATGGCTGCATCCTTTTCCTGGACACAGGAGAAAATGGGTCCATCCTTTTCCTGGACACAGGAGAAAATGGGTGCATCCTTTTCCTGGACACAGGAGAAAATGGGTGCATCCTTTTCCTGGACACAGGAGAAAATGGGTGCATCTTTTCCTCCTGGACACAGGAGAAAATGGGTGCATCCTTTTCCTGGACACAGGAGAAAATGCATCCCTTTTCCTGGACACAGGAGAAAATCATCCTTTTCCTGGACACAGGAGAAAATGGGTGCATCCTTTTCCTGGACACAGGAGAAAATGGGTGCATCCTTTTCCTGGACACAGGAGAGAAAATGGCTGCATCCTTTTTCCTGGACACAGGAGAAAATGGTGCATCCTTTTCTGGACACAGGAGAAAATGGATGCATCCTTTTCCTGGACACAGGAGAAAATGGGTGCATCCTTTTCCTGGACACAGGAGAAAATGGGTGCATCCTTTTCCTGGACACAGGGAGAAAATGTGTGCATCCTTTTCCTGGACACAGGAGAAAAGTGGATGCATCCTTTTCCTGGACACAGGAGAAAATGGGTGCATCCTTTTCCTGGACACAGGAGAAAATGGATGCATCCTTCTCCTGGACACAGGAGAAAAAGTGGAAAATGCATCTTTTCCTGGACACAGGAGAAAATGGATGCAATGGGTGCATTTTCCTGGACACAGGAGAAAATGGCATGCAATCCTTTTCCTGGACACAGAGAAAATGGGTGCATCCTTTTCCTGGACACAGGAGAAAATGGGTGCATCCTTTTCCTGGACACAGGAGAAAATGGTGCATCCTTTTCCTGGACACAGGAGAAAGTGGATGCAATCTTCTCCTGGACACAGGAGAAAGTGGATGCAATCTTCTCCTGGACACAGGAGAAAGTGGATGCAATCTTCTCCTGGACACAGGAGAAAGTGGATGCAATCTTCTCCTGGACACAGGAGAAAGTGGATGCAATCTTCTCCTGGACACAGGAGAAAGTGGATGCATCCTTTTCCTGGACACAGGAGAAATGGCTGCAGTGGATGCAATCTTTTTCCTGGACACAGGAGAAAATGGATCCTTTTCCTGGACACAGGAGATCCTTTTCCTGGACACAATCTTCCTTTTCCTGGACACAGGAGAAAGTGGATGCATCCTTTTCCTGGACACAGGAGAAAATGTGTGCATCCTTTTGGATGCAATCTTTTCCTGGACACAGGAGAAAAGTGGATGAACACAATCTTCTTTTCCTGGACACTGGGAGAAAATGGATGCAATCTTTTCCTGGACACAGGAGAAAGTGGATGCAATGGACACAGGAGAAAGTTGCAATCCTGGACACAGGAGAAAGTGGATGCAATCTTTTCCTGGACACAGGAGAAAATGGGTGCAATCCTTTTCCTGGACACAGGAGAAAATGGATGCAATCCTTCTCCTGGACACAGGAGAAAATGGCTGCATCCTTTTCCTGGACACAGGAGAAAAGTGGATGCAATCTTTTCCTGGACACAGGAGAAAATGGTGCATCCTTTTCCTGGACACAGGAGAAAATGGCTGCATCCTTTTCCTGGACACAGGAGAAAATGGCTGCATCTTCTCCTGGACACAGGAGAAAGTGGATGCAATCTTCTCCTGGACACAGGAGAAAGTGGATGCAATCTTCTCCTGGACACAGGAGAAAATGGATGCATCCTTTTCCTGGACACAGGAGAAAGTGGATGCAATCTTCTCCTGGACACAGGAGAAAGTGGATGCAATCTTCTCCTGGACACAGGAGAAAATGGTGCATCTTTTTCCTGGACACAGGAGAAAATGTGATGCATCCTTTTCCTGGACACAGGAGAAAATGGTGCAATCCTTCTCCTGGACACAGGAGAAAGTGGATGCAATCTTCTCCTGGACACAGGAGAAAGTGGATGCAATCTTCTTGACACTGGATCTTTTCCTGGACAGGGAGAAAGTGGATGCAATCTTCTCCTGGACACAGGAGAAAGTGGATGCAATCTTCTCCTGGACACAGGAGAAAGTGGATGATCTTCTCTGGACACAGGAGAAATGGATGCAAATCTTTCCTTCATGCAACCTTTCCTGGACAAGGAGAAAGTCCCATCTTTTTCCTGGACACAGGAGAAAGTGGATGCAACCTTTTCCTGGATATAGGAGAAAGTGGGTCCCAGCTTGCTTTTGCTGGCGATAGATGCAAAACCTTCCCTTTCCCCAAAGGGGATTTCAGTGACAGGGCAGTGACTGACTTCCTTTAGCAAATGGACGAAAAAGGATGCCACTTAGCCCTTTCTAAACACTGGTACACACCCTTTAAACACACCAAAGGGAGGGCAGGTTTTCCCAGGGACATGTTACAAAGGGGAGGCTTAGTTTTTCCAGGCTCATTTCAAATAGAGGATTCAGCTTTCCAGAAAACATAATTATCGCCCTCCTGGATCAAAGGGATTGGAACTGACTTTTAGCAAATGGGAACACTGATGAAAGGAGATATTCATCTTTTCCAGGTACAAAGGGGGCCAGATGTGGGGTGTGAGACCCCCAATATATTATGAGTTATTGTAGAAGGAAACAGGTTTTCAATAAGGTAACTCTTGTCTTTATTAATCTGTCTGCTTGAATAGAAGAGTTTAGGCAATTAGAATTTCTTCAAAATATTCCCAATACCCATAAATACCCCAATACTGGGCATTAATTCAGGGTACACATTGACTACTCCTTACCAATCTGCAAGAAAGCAAGACATTGCAACAATTCTTCCACGATCTGCAATCGATGTTCTGCCATCTACCAGATATCTGACAAAATCTTCAGACTCACAGGAGACTGAATTCACGAAAGGCCATCTCTTCTTTAAAAGGATTTCGGGGCAGAAATGAGTGACTGTATCTATAAATACAGCTGAATTCTGAATCCTGTAAAGTCCAGACATATCTGTGGGCCTCTGTAGATCCCTGTAGATCCAGCCCATTTGCAGATCTTTCAGACTTTGGCCTGAAATATGGGCTGAAGTCGTGAAACGCAAGTGGCCGTTCCACTAAAACTACGACAATACAAAGGTCGTGAACTCTGAACTTAGACCCCTGACCTTTCCCATTTTCCATTGGAAGGATTTGGAGAGTCAGGTTGAATTCAATAAAGAGATGGTCTCTCCCCCCTTCTCCCCACGCTGAGGTCGAACCCGTGTTGAATGGGAGACCTACACATTACAGCTACTACCATATGGGGAATTCGAGGCATAAATTCATTTCCTCACGATTGGACTGAGTAAAAATTCCTAGGAATGTGGACGAAGAACGAGTCCTGTACCTGTTCTGTAATCCTGTAAGGTTCTGTAAACAGTCCAAAATATTGTCGAAGCTCTCATGGCACAATAGGACCAACCCCATCCCTCCCAAAAAATGGCCCACGTAAAAGGTGAAGCTGAATTAAATACCTGTTATTATTTTTAACGGCCTGCCGGATTTATCTGCGACCTCTATACAGTTGCTTTTGTGTGTGTCAGTGTGTGTGTCTGTAACGCTTTCAGGAAACATTTGTGTACAGAAAAAAACAGGAAAACATGTGTATTCGAGAATTCCATTACTTTTTTTACAATGCAGCAAAAGTTCAAAAGTGAGTCTCTATTGAGAAGGACGCGACAGAAATAAAATAGTTGACCGGTTCGGATCAAATTTTTTTTTTTAATAAAATATTCAACAAATACAACATCGGACTTTGTAACTGTACACCTACATTATTCATTATAAGGTATTTTAATATGTTAATGTATTATTAATGTAGTTTTACTATTCTGAAAAGGAAGACCCCAAATTTGATATTTTGCTTGGGGGAGAGAGAGAGAGAGAGAGAGAGAGAGAGAGAGAGAAGAGCAAATTCACCATCTGAAATCATGCCAGAATGGATATCTTTCAATGCAGGTTTATATATAGGCCTAGTTTCCAATTTATATATAAGCATACAGTATGTGTATACATAGGCCTACAGTATGTTTATACATTGACCTATGGATAAATATACATAGACCTATGTATAAACCATTTCATAAACCTAGTAATTAAAATTTTGGTATAATTAAAAGCTTAAGAAGAATAATTTAGGCCTATCAAAAAAATTATCTTTTTTCAAGCAGGTAAACTGATCTCAAAAAATGGCGGTCTGAAAACTTCATATTTATTAGGCCTACCTTCCTTCAAATCGCTTTTATTTACATAAGGTTGGAGTAGAGGAGGCCTAAGGCAGCCTTTGGCAATATCCTGGACCAGTGGTCCTCCCTAATGGACCCAAGACTTTCGGGAATTCGTCCGAGAATATTTTTTATTTGTTTATTTTCCAGTTTCTTCAATCTCCCAGATGTCGATCTGAAAATATTCGTCTCTCCCTTTTCAATATTCACCTAAATCCTTTAAATGGGAGTCTGTCCCTTTAAATGGGAGTCTGTCCCTTTAAATGGTCGTCTATCCCTTTAAATATAAGTCTTCTAACACCTTTAGACTCCATTTAAGAGGTTGAAAAGGCCCTCTCGTACACCTCTCTGGTCCAAGCCATGAATAAGCAGCCTTCACCACCAGAAGCATAAATATCAGTGTTTTATTACGGCGTTCGTCGCTTTCTCTTCTTCCAGCTTTCTTTTAGTGCCTTTCCCTTTCTCTTTATCCCTCTCTCTCTCTCTTTCTCCTTTCCTCTGCTTCCTCCTTTCTCGAATGATGATGAAGGAATGCGAAGATAATGAAGGTTGGGTCACTATCTTCTGCGCTGAGAGATTTTCGACCCAACACCAAGTTTGAAAAAAATCTAAAAAAATATTTTTTTAAATAATCTAAATAAATTACTGGACATCTTTATTTCGTGTTGGTTCCTCTTCCAACATCTTGGGGTTTGATTCATCGTCCCATTTCAATGTTTACATCATCAAACATTATTTCAGTTTATATAAAAATGTTTGAAAAACTTTCTTTTTCGTGATATCAATTTCTCTTTCATGTTTGTGCGTTTTTCTGCAATTCATTCTTCTTTCTTTCTTCTTGCAGGAGAGAAATTCATCATAAAACCAGCGCCCCAGAGCCGTGGAAAAGAGAGAGAGAGAGAGAGAGAGAGAGAGAGAGAGAGAGAGAGAGAGAGAGAGAGAGAGAGAGAGATGGCACTACAGTGGTTCGGCCTACTACTCATGGTCCTTGGCTCGAGCGAAGCCTTAGCTGAAGGTAAAGGAATTATTGTTGTTTTTTGTTGTTTTTCCGTTGTTTCTGTTGTAGTTTCCTTGTTGTAGTTGCTTTTTATTTGTTGTTTGTTGTTTTGCTGGGAGGAAGAGGGGCTTAAGATGTCTGTTTTTGTGTTGTTTGCAAAGAAAAATCATTTTGTTTGAGAAGGGGTTAGCCTACCTCTAATGTAAACAATATGGCGGACATTGTGTTAACTGTATAGCCTATAGTATATATATAAATATATATATATATATATATATATATATATATATATATATATATATATATATATATATGTGTGTGTGTATATGTATATTTATATATATAATCAAAACAATATATAAAAATCAAAAAAGTATGAAAAAACTCTTCAGGAATTAGACCTTAAGAAACTTTGCAACCTATTAGCATGACTTGGACCTTTAGGCTATTCCAGATTCCCAATCTGGAACGAAACAAACACACACACACACATAAAAACAGAGACCTCCTAATTACCTCTGGAAATCTGGAACGTCCTGGAAAGGGAAAGAAACAAATATCAATATTTTTTTCAATAACAAATCGAATTTTGGCTCCAAATTTGCCATTTCTAATCAGTAATCAAGAACAAAACAGCTTTTATTAAAACTTTCATATTTTCTTTCACCAGTCTATGCAAGCTTCTTGTTTCTATCACCAACTCATCTTTTGGTTTCAAATATACCAGTTCTAATTAATAATCAAGAACTAAGCAGCTTTGACTAAAATCTTACTTATTTCACCATTACCTTCAAGTTCTCATCACAATCACCATCCCACACTTACTCTCTGGAACTAGTATCACATAGACAAGACTATAAGATGATAAATCATATATAATTCTGAATTATCATCACAATGGAAAAGACCAAACGATGATAAATTATAATTCTGAAATATAATGAAACAGCATATTGTCTCAACAAGGGATTATCTCACGGCATGGAATAATTCCTTCGTTAGGAATGATTAATGACACTTAATTAAAGCTGTAAGTGTCTCGTAATTCATGAAATATATTCCAGAATTACAGTATGACATCCCGTAGCACCCTCTACACCACCTCCTCACACACACTCATGTTTTCTCTGGAACACAATATTCATATCTGATTGAATGATTTCCATTAAGGTAAGTGTCCTCACGAGAGAGAGAGAGAGAGAGAGAGAGAGAGAGAGAGAGAGAGAGAGAGAGAGAGGTCCCATTCAACTTCCACCACTAAGAGACTCTCAGAGAAGAATTTAGGACCCAGGGGAGAGGGTTAGGGTCCTAAAAACCCGAATTTGGGTCCCTGGCTGAATGGGCCAGTTGATTAGGGGGAGAGAGAGCGCCCCTAAATGGAATTCCAGAAGAGGGATTTGATCTCAATGGTTGCTTGATTGCTCTTAATGCAATCATCCTCGCAGTCTTGCAGGTTGGGGAGGAAGAGTCCCCGTGAGTCCCCAGAGTTCCCTTAAGTCCCCATGAGTCTCTGGAAGTCCCCCAAATCTTTCCATAAGTCCCCAAAAGCCCCCATATGCCCCCAGAATCCTCAAAAATCATCAAAGTCCTGAAAAGTCCACCATGAGTACCTGGAAGTCGCTTAAGTTCCCAAAATGTTTCCAGAGTCTCCATTAAGTCCCCAAAAGTCTGCACAGTCCCCAGAAGTCCCCAGTTCTCTCTGGATGATGGAGGAAGGAAGTGCACAATTTCAGTGTTACTTATATTCACTTTGATTTAGCTGTATATCATTATTTCTAAGATATATATATATGTATATATGTATATTTATATGTATATATATACTATATATATATATTATATTATATAATTACAGCACGATGTCATAACCCTCCAACATAACATACTGATAAATCAACATCACACTCTAAAGGTGTTTCCAACTATTTTTCAAAACTAAATAATGCACAACTCTACGGGACTTTTGGGAACTTCTGAGGACTTATGAAGACTTTTGGGGACTTTGAGGACATTGAGAACTTCTGGGGGACTTTGGGGTTTTTTTTTAGACCTTTTTAAAATTCTTGAAGACTTTGGGGGACTTTTGGGGACTCTTGGGGAATTTTTGGATAATTTTGAGGCTTCTGGGAACTTGTGGGGACTTTCCCCGCCCCCACCTGCAAGACTGCAAGGTGAATGCATTAAGAGCAATCAAGCAACCATTGAAATCAAATCCCTTTTCCGGAATTCCATTCAGGGACGCTCTCTCGCCCCCTAATCAACTGGCCCATTCAGCCAGGGAACGCAAATCCGGGTTTTTAGGAACCCAACCCTCTCCAGTGAGGGCCCTAATTCTCCACTGCCAGTACCCCCGGGTGATTTTTATTTTTTGGGGGTAAACGGGACACTTTTGGGGTAGGGACATGGACTGACTTTCTTTGGAGAAACAGGAGGTGGTAGAGGATCGCACTAATTACGTGAATCGTTCTCTCTCTCTCTCTCTCTCTCTCTCTCTCTCTCTCTTACACACACACACAGACGTAAATATAAATGTCCTTTTTCAGTCAACAAAATATTCCAAATGCTCTTAACACAGTTTCTGTCCTAAGAATCGACCTTAATTCCAGTTTTTTTTTTTTTATAAACAAGAAGAAACTTGACCTGAACAGCAACTGGTCTTGAGGCTCAACCTCATCCAAAAAATAATAATAATAATAATAATAATAATAATAATAATAACAACAACTTCGTCACCTCTGACCTTAACTGTTATTTTTGGCAATTGTAATAACAATAACACCAAAGAAATTGTTCAGTGACAAAAGTTTATAAATTGTAAATGTCATAAGGTTTTGATCAAAACAAGAGAGAGAGAGAGAGAGAGAGAGAGAGAGAGAGAGAGAGAGAGAGAGAGAGAGAGAGAGAGAGAGAGAGAGAGAGAAATCCATTTTAATGAAACCAAAGGAATAGAGAGAGAGAGAGAGAGAGAGAGAGAGAGAGAGAGAGAGAGAGTCAAAAGCATTACACAATCCTTAGATGTTAGCTAACAAACACACAAACGCCCTCAAAGCAAAGGTCACATCAAAAGGAATATTTTTAGTGACATCACAATCTAAATTCAACATCAAAAAGACTCTTTATAAGTCTTCATAAATCTTTATACTTTACTAAAAAGGGATCACAGGTTCCCTGACCTTTGCCCTTGATCTGAGGTTGACCTTAGCTTTTAATAAGGAATTTTTTAATCATAAGGTTTTGTCAGTTCAGTCCTTCTGAGGAAGTTGCTAATAATATATATATCATATATATATATTGTTACTGCCCTCCTCTCCCGGGATTCGACCCCACTCACAGCAGGAACCGAACCGGCCCCTTCTTCGACCGTGAGTAGACTCGAATCCCGGAGCGCGAGACTGAACTCCTACAAAAGGTCGCCCTTGCTATGACCTACAGGAGGCACGCCAGGTAGGAACAGGAGCACCCTGTACCCGGGGGCGCCGCCCATACAGTTCTCTACTCTCACAGGCCCCGCCTTCGCCAACGACAACAGCAGCGCCGCCTCCGTCGTGCAGGTCGTGGAGGGGACGACGGCTGTCCTGCCCTGCATCGTCAGGAACCTCAGGAATCACTCGGTGAGCGGTTTTAACCTCCTTCTTCTTTTCTTCTTCTTCTTCTTCTTCTTCTTCCTATACTCATTCTTCTTCTTCTTCTTTTCTTCTTCTTTTCCTATACTCATTCTTCTTTTATTCTTCTTCTTCTTCCTATACTCATTCTTCTTCTTCTTCTTCTTCTTCTTCTTCTTCTTCTTCTTCTTCTTCTTCTTATTATTATTATTATTATTATTATTATTATTATTCTTGGCTGTAAATAGACTTGAAGTTGGTCAGGAATACCTGTCTGGCTGTAAATGCACAGAAAAAATCTCCCTGGCTGTAAATAGACTTGACGTTGGTCAGGAATATTCCTGATCGGGAATATTCCTGATCAGAAAGTCCAGTCACGTGACTTCAGGGCTTAAACATAAGACTCGAACTTGGTCAGGAATATTCCTGCTCGGGAATGATATTTTCCAAGCACATTTGCCAATTATCTACACCATACTTATTCAAACCATACACACCATATACCTGTTATTTGTCTGGGGGTATGTCTGCATCACAAACACACACACACACACACACACATACACAAATAAACAAACAATCTCTCTTAGCTTTCAAATATCTGACATATTCATAGACTTATTTCATATTACGAACCAAATCTCATTTCCAAATTGGGCATCATAATCTACCTATACCACCCACACCATATATCTTACCATTCCAATCAACCAATCCCATATAACATTACGTAGGGGGATATCAAGTCCGTAGTGGGAGAAATTATAAAAATATATTTCTTAACAATCTGCTCAAATAGTATCAATCCTTCCAGTAGACTGTAAGGATACATACATATCCTAGGACACCTGTCTGCAGGATACAAAGGATATATATCTTCCAGAATAATGTAAGGATGCACATGTATCCTAGGACACTTGTTTGTAGGATGTGAAGGACATACACATTCCTGTTTCTGACAGTACATTAAAACCCAAGGAACCGTTTGTCTAAAATTAAATCTGTGTAAAGAGTGTATGTGTAATACGTGCGCGTCTTCTGCGCGTAAGTTTCATTCTGCGTATTTTACACGCTTGTGAGTATATCTGCATGTGCGTACGTATGTTGGTTACATACATGTAACCAACATACGTACGTGTACAGTACGTGTGTATATTTAGGTATACGTACCAACCCACACCCTGTGTAACTCCCACAGATATCATGGCTACGCGGGCAAGACACGCGCCTGCTGACCAACGCCTTTCTGACGTACACATCTGATACCCGTTACGTCCCCATAAACCCGGGAGGGGACCAGTGGTTCCTCAAAATCCACTACGTACGGAAGTCAGACGCCGGGAGTTACCTGTGCCAGGTGTCGACAGGACCCCCCATGACCCTGGAGGTCAATTTGAAAGTTCAAGGTGAGGAATTGATGAGTTTGAACTGGGTATGGTTCCGGTATGTATCCACCTACACGTCACCTCCGAGGAGCTAGTACTAAACACGTTGTGTTTAGTACTAGCCCCATGGGGATCAATGATATCGTTTATTAATATATTTTGCCAACCACACAATATAGAAATGGGTGTATATAATACTTTGATCCCCAAGGGGATAGTACTAAGCATGGCACCCCAAGGAGCTTCCGCCATGTTTAGTACTAGCACCTTAGAGGTGATTTTAGGTGGATACTTACCAGATCAATACTGATGTGTATATAGTCACTGCTAAATAATATATTAATTATTATTCATTAATTCATATTGTTTTCTATCTTATTGTGATTGATACTTTTGGGTAAACGAAAGTTCCATGGCCCACCTAAGTCTCTGAATGAACTAATTCCATTTTTTCCTGATAAAATTATTTAAACTTGACAACTTATAGCTTAAAAGTTCAATGTGTGATACTGGCAAATCTAGACCAGGTATAGATATATTATCATTATTTATTTATCAAATAATATTATTGTTTTCAGTCTTATTGTGATTGATGATACTGATTGGGAAATGAAAGTTCCCTGACCCACCTAAGTCTCTTCTTGTATGTTAGGTTAAGTCAGGTCATCAGGTTAGTTAAGGTCAAACTAGGTCAAGTTAGGGAATATACATCGTCTCTCCTCTTGTCGCAGAGGCAATCGCTCGCATCTTCCCAAGCCGCGAGGTCTACGTGCAGATCGGGAGTCGCCTGGAGGTCATGTGCCAGGTGGATGGCTGCCCCCTGCCGGCCCTGCTGTCTTGGACGAGGTCAGGACTGGCCCAGTCCACTCCCAAGGCCCACGCCTTCGAGAAGCCCGGGGAGGACACGGCGATCCCCGTCACCCAGCTCAAGCTGGTGCGCGAGAATGCCCGGGTCACCGATTCCGGGACGTACACCTGTTCGTCCACCTGCACGCAGCCAATCAACGCCACTGTGCATGTATTGAGAGGTGGGCTAAGGTTTCCTTTATAATTTAGGTTATTTATTGTAATATTTGCTTTGGGAGGTGGGCAGTTCCAAAAGGTCTAAAGGGTTGTATTGTTCTTTTACTCAGATTCTTCATTTTCAAGACATGGAGAAAGAGGTATGGGTCTAGTAACTTCATCCCAAGAGACCTGCTAAAAACAAGAAGACATAAGGCCACACCCTCTAATGGAAAAAAAAACCTATAAAATATAAATTAGAACATATTTTTCTCTATGTGCCTTTTCCTTTACAGTGGCTGCAACCAGAGGGAGTTAATCTTTCAGCTCCTGATTTCTTGGGATGAGGCTGCTAGCCCCAGGCCATTTTAAATCAAGATTACCACCACAGTATCTAATCACCAGGCCACTTAACCTAAAACCTCATCATAAATGAGGTCAACGTAACCCCCAAAACAAAATCCAGAAATTAACCTCTCCTACGGTCCTTCCAGGAGAGGAACTGGCTGCCATGCAGCACCACAACTCCTGCCGCAGAGGTCAGGAACCTCCTGCAGCTCTCCTGACGGTGTCCCTGTGGCTGGCGATGACCTTAATCCCGTGGTGCATCCTGAAGGAAGGTGCCCGTTACCTGCGTCTACCCAGGCGACACAGAGATGTGTACTCTCCTCTCCGTGATCTCGGGGGCGACTGCTGGACTTCAAGGGAAGGCAAATGATTGGGTGCCGTGGTGGGGATGTCGGCACATGCACATACATGGTTAGAGATTAAGTGCTGTTTCTCATTCTATCAGAGATTCTTTGTTTATGTGACAATCATTCATTTTCGTACGATTTCACCACTCTAGAAAGATGCTAAGAGGCATTTTTTTAAAAATAACTTTACAATACCTCAACCCAACTTAACCTTAACCTAATTTAACCTTAACTAACCTTAAACTAAATTAACCTTAACCTAGCTTAACATATCCTAATGCAATTACCTTTTATTTTCAGAGTCTTCGTTGGCCAAATCGTGACCAAAAAATTCAAAATGGCCGCTTCGTTTATGTCTGTTTTTTCTCCGGATGTTGTTAACTAGCTGTTCCTCAATAGTTGGTCTTTTGGAAATGTGTTAATAAAGATATATTTCAAAGAAAGTCCTTTTTCTCTTCATGTAACCCTGAATGAAATGGAAATAAAGAATATGAAATGACCCTTTAATCTGAGTGGAAAAAGGGTGTAAGAAATGACCCTTAACTCTATGGAGAAATGGAGAAAAGGCACAGGAAATGACCCTTAAATTTAAGGGAAAGTGAACAGGAAATGACTCTTAAATTTGAGGGAATGAAAAATCTAAGAAATGACCCTAAAATCTTGGGAAATTTTGATTAAGAAATGCCCTTAAAACTAAGGGGAAACGGAGAAAAGGCATAGGAAATGACCTTTAAGTCTAAGGGAAATGGAAAAATGGTATAGGAAATTTCCCTTAAATCTAGGGGGAATTGGAAAAAGGGTATAGGAAATGACCCTTAAATCTAAGGGGAATTGGAAAAAGGGTATAGGAAATGACCCTTAAATCTAAGGGGAATTGGAAAGGTCAAACTCAATCTATTTCTTGTTTAATGAAGAGAATATTCAAAGCAAAAATGACACTTTTGATTTCAAAAGAGTGGAAAACATTTGCCTTCAATTTCAGAAGCTAATTTTTTTAGGACCCCTAAAATTACACACAAGCCCCGCCCCAGTACCTCAAGATTGAAACGAGATGCTGCTGAAACGTTTGCAAGTCAAAAGATGTACCAGAAATTTTATTCATGAGTTTGATATAAGCCGGTCAAGTGATCACAAAGGAGTCCCGGGAACACTACACTGCATAAGCTCCTTAAACAGCCTATGAGTAAGGCTAGGGGCTTGCAGCCTCACCCCCAAGAAAGACTCAATAAATTTAAAATTTATTTTATAACAAATTATTTTACAAAAGGATTCATATATATTATTTTCAAAAAGAAATTTTATAAATGTAATTATAAATAATCTTATAAATGTAATTAAAAATATAGATTTTGTAACAGTATCTAAAATAATACATAATTATACAAATAATTATTTATTAGATAGTAGCCAGATAATCTCCCAGTCTCTCCACGGATTCAGACCACCTTATAACTCTCTCTTAATTAATTAATTAATAATAATAATAATAATAATAATAATAATAATAATAATAATAATAATAATAATAATAATAATAAAATCCTCACGAATTTTGACACCAACTTTGACCTTTGACCTGACAGGAATAATTCAGGTCACGTCTCGATTTCTCGACCCACCTGCAATTACTTGTGACCCGAGGTTTATTGAGAGAGAGAGAGAGAGAGAGAGAGAGAGAGAGAGAGAGAGAGAGTGGGTGGGTGTGGGGAGGACGGCAGAGCCAAGCGTAGGCGGTGGACTAAAGTGGAACTATCTGACCAATCCAACCTGGAGCAAATGTTTCTCTCTCTCTCTCTCTCTCTCTCTCTCTCTCTCTCTCTCTCTCTCTCTCTCAATTTGTAGGTCCCTTTCTCTCACCAATATGTGGATCGCTCTTTCTCTCACCAATTTGTGGATCTCTCTCTCTCTCTCTCTCTCTCTCTCTCTCTCTCTCTCTCTCTCTCTCTCTCTCTCCATTTTGTGTATACAACATCTCTTTCACCAATTTGTGGATCTCTCTCTCCGATTTGTGCATTTCTCTCTCTCTCTCTCTCTCTCTCTCTCTCTCTCTCTCTCTCTCTCTCTCTCTCTCTCTCTCTCTCTCTCTCTCTCAAGAAAGGTCTCGAATAAAACACTTAATCAATTTGCAAAGTTATATTTCTCAAAAGATTACTAACTACTTTCACAAGATCAACCACACCTGTCGACTGGTTCTAAGCTTCACTACTTTTATACCCAAGGGAGCCAGAATGATGGTAATGGGAGCCATGCTTATGCCCATGAGAGCCATACCCATGACCAAAGGGGTATGGGTCAGCCTCCCTTTTGCCATGGGTGTGATAAACTTTTTTCACATGACTGGGAGTATGGGAGCCGTTTTTGTACCCATGGGAACCAGAGTGATGGTAATGGGAGCCATATTTATGCCCATGGGAGCCATGCCCATGGGAGCCATACCCATAAGCTAAAGGGTATGGGTCAGCTTCCCTTTTGCCATGGGTGTGATAAACTTTTTTCACATAATGACTGGGAGAATGGGAGTCGTTTTTGTACCCATGGGAACCAGAGTGATGGTAATGGGAGCCATACTTATGCCCATGGGAGCCATACCCATGACCAAAGGGGTATGGATCAGCATCCCTTTTGCCTTGAGTATGCATAATGACTGGGAGGGAGCCGTTTTTATACCCATGAGCCAGAGTGATGTGATCAGCATGCCCATTTGCCTTGATCAGCCTCCCTTTTGCCATGACTGTGATAAACTTTCTTCACATAATGACTGGGAGTATGGGAGCCGTTTTTATACCCACTGGAGCCAGAGTGATGGTGATGGGAGCCATATTTATGCCCATGGGAGCCATACCCATAACCAAAGGGGTATGGCTCAGCTTCCCTTTTGCCATGGGTGTGATAAACTTTCTTCACATAATGACTTGGAGTATGGGAGCCATTCTTATACCCAGGGGATCCATTTTTATACCCAAGGGAGCCATAGGTATTACCAAGTGAGCCAGAGTGATTGTAGGGTCCAAGATGACTGCTATAAGTCGTGGAATAGGCGTAGCCATTGTTACTTCCAGCAGCCACGCCACATGCCAAGGCAACCAGGACCTAAAATTGTTAAAATGGAAAGAATATAAGATAGTTGACTGCTACATGTTGCCATCAGGATAGACGAAGGTGTGGGGCTCGCAACTACATCCCTACAGAGCCTTGCTGAGAATTTTTATTGGGCTAAAGCAAAATATAAGACTATGATTCACTTATGAAAATTTGTGTTGGTCTAAGGTGATATGCAAGACTAGAATTTACTTTTAGACATAAACAAAATATTTGTCAAGTTCAGCTTTGAAAGATATATTCAGAAGTTGGGAGAGAGAGAGAGAGAGAGAGAGAGAGAGAGAGAGAGAGAGAGAGAGAGAGAGAGTCCAGCTTACCAGAACGTCCGTGGGCGTCATCCTCAAAAGGTCGAGACCAACTGATCCTAAATTTCTTTCCATTCATTATATATATCTTCTTCCCTCCTCTCTCTCTCTCTCCTCCTCCTGTGTCTATTCTTCTTCTTCCTCTTATTCTTCTCATTCTTCTTCGCCTCACTATTCTCTGGCCTTCAAGGTCAAGTGTGACCTTGACGCATCAAATGACACCTGAGTCCATTCTCTTAATGGGTGCATTATGCATTCAGTGTTCAAAGGCATTGTGGACGTATCCCCCTACCCCCAAACTCCTAGGGCTCTCTGTGTGACGTCACCAGACCATTGCAATCCCTAAGAGATTTTCACCTCCTGTGAAAAATCTCAGTCACTTCCTTCCCTTCATTTTGAAATAAGATTGTTCCCCGCAGGGCGGAAGTGGAACAATACTGTTCCAGAAGGCTGTGCAATTGTTCCTGAAAACAATTCAAGGCTAATTCGCCATTAGTCTTGAAGCAATGATTTAGATTTTGTTTGAAAACCAGGACATTTTCGGGTGGTCTGTGACTGAGCTCACTTGAAGATGGACTGTTTATAAACATCAATAGTTTTTAAATTTCCTGAAGGCTTCTGTGTCTATATTTAGGGACAAGGGGCCTGGTGGGCACCTCTGAACTCTGTCCACCAAACAGGGACGAGATGTGTGTATGTGTGTGTACAATCATGTACAGGTGTCCTTGCATACACCCTTTTAAGTAAATCAATGTCTAACCCAGTATACTATTAATTATGGAATGATGTACACACATATGTCAGTAAATGCTTACTCTTAAGCACATTCGTGCGTAGCCACTGAACTATTAATTACCCAGAGTGCTCCTCAGTCTAGTGGCTGGTTCCTCCTCTGGTATATTCCCTGGTTCCCCTGGTACCTTGTCTGGTTCCTATGGTTTCTGTCCAAAACAATGAATCATCGCTCACGCAGTGTCAGGTGTTCGCGTGACCAGACTTCAGTCGTTAAATATGTTGCTGGTATTGATTCTGTCTATTGACAATTTAAAATTATTATCCGCACTAAAACTCATTGCTTAATGGGCTGGGTTGACTGACTGACTGACTGACTCTCTCTCTCTCTCTCTCTCTCTCTCTCTCTCTCTCTCTCTCTCTCTCTCTCTCTCTCTCTCTCCTTGCGTTATGTAGGCGAGTTCGTTTCTAAATAACCTTCAGACATTATGGCTTCCTCTGTCCACCATAAGACATCTGTCTGTTCCTGTCTTCTGTCTAGATTAGACAAGCGGAGACTCCAACACTTTACAGAAATTCGTCTAAAGGACCCACCAACATGGGGCCTCCTTTTGGTGGGTCCTGCTTATTCCCGAAATAAGGGGTAAGTGAAGGTCAAATGAGGTCAGGAATTCACGACCTTTACTCTGACCCTCTAAGCAGTAACTGGGCAAGTTTTGGACAGGACCTTGGGGTCCCTATACTGTCAGAAAAGACGGGAATTCTGGAATCCGGGAATTTATAAAGAGGGTCGAGAAGGGACGTTCCTGAACCCCAGGGACGTTATGTACCGTCACAAAATGTGGACTAATGAAGGTCCTATTTGCTTATAAATGGACCAGTGGTCTGAGAAGCAAGTCTGGGGCTGGAAGACGCCATTTTAAATAATATGAAGTGTTACTTATAAACTAAAACTGTTACACACAAGAAAATATGTATGGCTTCAGAGACGACGCCAGAAGACCTTCCCTGTCAATGAAAACAGTCCTCCATCACCTTAAAGAAACATGACGTCACTTGGCCTCTACCTGAGAGAAACACCACTTGAAGAAGACTTCACCTGAGAGACAATACTGGAACATCATCTTCCCTCCCCCCGCCCCCCGAGGGAGGGCGTCCAGGTGGGGCCTCTGCAGGGAAATGTGCTAATTAGGCGCCGAATTTCCTCCTGAAGAAGGAGAAGAAGAAGAAGAAGTCTCGCTTTGTTTTGGTCAGCCATTGTGGTGGGAATCTCTCTCTCTCTCTCTCTCTCTTGGGAATCGGGAATGATTCTCTGGAATTAGGAATGACTCTTTCTCCTCTTGATTAATGGCCCTGATTTCATTCCATAATTTCCTTCCCTTAGTTTTGTTCCCTAATTTCATTCCCTAATTTCTTCCCATAATTTCACTCACTAATTTCGTTCCATAATTTAACTCCCTAATTTTATTCACTAATTTAAATCCCTAATTTTATACACTACTCTCATTCCCTAATTTGACACACTAATTTCCTTCCCTAATTTTATTCCCTAATTTGACTCACTAATTTCATTCCCTAATTTCATTCTCCGATTTCATTCAAAATTTCACTCCTAATGTTCCTGATTTCATTCTAATTTCCTTCCGATTTCATTCCTAATTTTATTCCCTAATCTCATTCCCTAATTGCTTTTAACACTATTGTCCTCGTCATGTAGAAAGTGGTTTCTTTGCTGCCTAATTAGATTGGGAGTCACGTTTGGCCCCCCTCCCCTTCCCACAACACCACCCCCCCCCTCCCGAAAATATTAATAATTAATAAATTCTGTTTCGTTTTTATATCTGAGTTTTTTCTTTCCTTTTACTTGTTGTTTCTGAAACAAAGATTTGTATGATTTCATTTTTGCCTCTGAGGAGAAATATTTATTTATTTGTATGGAATTGAGGCTGGCTTTCTTTGTGATATGTCTCTCTCTCTCTCTCTCTCTCTCTCTCTCTCTCTCTACTGTCTCTTTCTTTTCGCTTTCTCTCTCTCTTTCTTTTCTCTTTTCTCTCCCTCTCTCTCTCTCTCTCTCTCTCTCTCTCTCTCTCTCTCTCTCTCTCTCTCTCTCTCTCTTTTCTTTTTCTCTCTCTCTCTCTCTCTTTTCTCTTTCTCTCTCTCTCTCTCTCTCTCTCTCTTTTCTCTCCCTCTCTCTCTTTCTCTTTACTCTTTCTCTCTCTCTCTTCTTTTTCTCTTTTTCTCTCTCTCTCTCTCTTTTCTTTCTCTCTCTCTCTCTCTCTCTTCTCTCTCTCTCCCTATCTCTCTCTCTTCTCTTTCTCTCCTGTCTCTTTCTTTCTTTCTTACTCTCTCTCTCTCTCTCTCTCTCTCTCTCTCTCTCTGAGGAACACGGAATATGATAAACCATAATTTGAATGATCTCTCCAATAAACGGGTACTGGACAAGTCATATTACCGCAACCGGACGATGTACGATGACTCCCATTCATTCTCATCCCCGCTCCATTCCCGAATTCCAACGAGAGGGCCACTACGGCCCTTCCATTCTGCCAACAACAATATTTCCGCACCTGCCTGTCCGCCTATCTGTCCGCCTGTCTGTGTGACGGGAATTCGAAAGCTGGCGGACGGGAATGCGCTAAATAAAGAGTGAAGTTGTCGACCGAATGAAAGTGGCTAATTGGCACCTCGGCGCTGACGGCTCTGGGGAGGGGGCGGGGCTTAGAGGTCTATTGCATTGTGTGGACTCGACTTTTATGGGTTCATTTCTCTCTCTCTCTCTCTCTCTCTCTCTCTCTCTCTCTCTCTCTCTCTCTCTCTCTCTCTCTCTCCATGGAATATGGGAAAACAGAAGCAAGAATCTCTCTCTCTCTCTCTCTCTCTCTCTCTCTCTCTCTCTCTCTCTCTCTCTCTCTACATAATAATGAACCGTGACTTACATCAAGTAGACAGGAGAGTGACTGGTTTGGTGCGAAAGTTTTTATATGTTTATGGAGTGTGGAAAAAAAGACATAAATTAAAATAAATTTTGGGGGGCATTTTTCCCCAAAAATAAAATTCAGTGGTGGGATTGAATGCATTAATAAAATTTATTCATGAAAGGAAAAATGATAAATTTGTGTCTAATTTATTAAGATTTTCTATAAATTTTAGAAAACATATATTTTTCCTAAAATTATATAAATATATATATATATATATATATATATATATATATATATATATATATATATATATAACACATGGTTTATCATATTATTAAACAATAAAACATAATAATTTTGATAACTGTACTTCAGATTATCAAAACTTATATAAAATCAATTATTATTAATACCTGGGCGTGTGTGAGAGAGAGAGAGAGAGAGAGAGAGAGAGAGAGAGAGAGAGAGAGAGAGAGAGAGAGAGAGAGAGAGAGAGAGGTTTCATACATAAATAAATATTTCTCCTCAGAAGCCAAAACTGATATCACATAAATCTGTTTCAGAAACAAAAAAAAAAAAAAATAAAAACTCGGATATAAAAACGAAAAAGAATTTATTAATTATTAATATTTTCGGGAAGGGGGGGGAGGGCCAAACGTGACTCCCAACCTAATTAGGAAACAAACAAATGAACCACCTTCTACATGACGAGGGTAATAGTGTTAAAAGCAATTAGGGAACGAAATTAGGGAATAAGATTAGGGAGTGAAGTTAAGGAACGAAATTAGAGAATAGAGTCAGGGAATTGGATTAGGGAATGGGATTAGGGAATGAAATTAGAGAGTCAAATTAGGGAACGAAATTAGGGAATGAAATTAGGGAGTCAAATTTAGGGAATGAAATTAGGGAGTCAAATTATAGAGTCAAATTAGGGAAAGAAATTAGGGAATGAGATTAGGGAACGAAATCAGGTAATAAAATTTGGGAATGAAATTAGGGAATGAAATTAGGGAACGAAACTAAGGGAATGAAATTAGGGAGTGAAATTAGGGAATAAAATTAGGAAATGAAATTAGTGAGCGAAATTAGGGAGTGAAATTAAGGAATGAGATTAGGGAGTGAAATTAGGGCCATTAATTAAGAGGAGAGACTCATTCCCGAGAGAGAGAGAGAGAGAGAGAGAGAGAGATTCCCACCACAATGCCTGGCCAAAACAAAGCGAGACTTCTTCTTCTTCAGGAGGAAATTCGGCGCCTAATTAGCTTATTTCCTGCAGAGGCCCCACCTGGACGCCCTCCCTCGGGGGCGTGGAGGCGAAGATGATGTTTCAGTATTGTCTCTCAGCTGAAGTCTTCTTCAAGTGGTGTTTCTCTCAGGTACAGGTCAAGTGACGTCATGTTTCTTGAAGCTGAAAGAGGACTGTTGCCATTTATAGAGAAGTTCCTCTGGCGTCGTCTCTGAAGCCATACATATTTTCCTGTGTGTAACAGTTTTAGTTTATAAGTAACACTTCATATTACTTAAAATGGCGTCGTCCAGCCCCGGACTTGCTTCTCAGACCACTGGTCCATTTATAAGCAAGCGGGACCTTCATTGGTCCACATTTTGGGACGGTACATAACGTCCCTGGGGTTCAGGAACGTCCCATCTCGACCCTCTTTATAAAAATTCCCGGATTCCAGAATTCCCGTCTTCTCTGACGGTATAGGGACCCCAAGGTCCTGCCCAAAACTTGCCCAGTTACTGCAGAGAAGGTCTCGAGTAAAGGTCGTGAATTCCTGACCTCATTTGACCTTCACGTACCCCTTATTTCGGGAATAAGGAGGAGGACCCATTTTGGTGGGTCCTTTAGACGAGTCCTGTAGTGCTGGAGTCTCCGCTTATCTAGTCTAGACAGAAGTCTCAGAACAGATCTCTTGTGGTAGACAGAGAGACAGTTATAATGTCTTTAAACACTCTCACTATATAAGGGCAGTGAATGTCATATTGGGTATTAATTTATGCCAAATTGTTGACGTCACACGAAAGGCCACTCACGACCCCCAAAAAAAGGGGGTGTTGGGGCGGGGCGGGGTTACCTGGACAATGCCATACAACTCTTGAATGCTCCCATTGAGACAGTCGCCTCTCCTGTCAGTTGATACGTCAAGGTCATAATTGACCCTGAGGACCAGATAATAGAGAAGAGAAGAAGAAGAAGAAGAAGAAGAAGAAGAAGAAGAAGAAGAAGAAGAAGAAGAAGAAGAGAGAGAGAGAGAGAGAGAGAGAGAGAGAGAGAGAGAGAGAGAGAGAGAGAGAGAATCGAAAATTTAAACTTATCACAAACCCTTGACTGAAAGCTTCTCAGTATTGCAGTCAATAGTTCACATATCATAGTCTGCATTCTAACCACGTATTCTACCTTTATTCTACCTCATTTCTACCTCTTCTCTACTCCTATTCTACCTCTTCTCTACCTCTTTTCTACTCCTATTCTACCTCTACTCCCGTAAGAAGCGAATGAATTATTCCTACAGGACTCTGTGTACACTTAGGCCTTTCCGTGTCTCTCATTCGTTATGAATCAATATTCCTTTTTGGGCAGGATAAGGAAACAGAATGTTTACTCAAAAGAATAAACAACCGAGAGAGAGAGAGAGAGAGAGAGAGAGAGAGAGAGAGAGAGAGAGAGAGAGAGATTAAACTTCTCTCTCAAACTCCCCAAGGCGTTCTCATACCCATAGAGTCCTCAGCTAAGTCTTGTGCAAACAGCAGAAGCCGATATTTCTAAATACCGGAGGGGAAATAAGGCCCCACTCCGTTCCTTCTCGCCCATCCCATTGTCTACCCTTCGGACAATGAGTTCGGGGTGGGTCCTCGCCCCTCCCTTAATCCCTAGGGGCCCTGTACGTTCCCATTCCACGGTTCCAATGTTTTGGTAATATGGGGGAGAGTGTTCATGCTGGTCTCCTGTGCCCTGTTCATAAGTGTTATTTGTGTAAGCTGTTGTGAAAGATTGTGTATTTGTGTGTGTATGGAGTGTATACACAATACACAATGTATAGTCTATAAGCTGTGTATGTATGTAGTTACACAACTGTGGTGGTTGCAACCACCACTAAAATAAGCAGTATGAGGCTAACGGTCTCATTCCTTCCTTTAAAAAACCCAATTCCAGTTGTAGCTAAAATTATCAAGCCTTCTCTCAATCCTTTCACCGCCTTATCCCCCATTCTCTCCACATGACCAAACCATCATTCTTTTTCTCATATCTCAACTATCTGGAGTTTATTCAAGTCAGTGAAATCATTCTTAAGTATTTTTCTTTATCAAAGTCATCTCTTCAGTTACTTATAAGTAAGATAAGTAAAAAAAAAAGTAAGGACTCTCAGGAGAGATGCATAATTCAGTGTTGTTTCTCATCAGACCGAAACAACAGTGTTGTTTCTCGCTGAATTTCTTCAGGGAATTTCTTGAATTTTTTTTTTTTTGCTTTTATTTTTTTTATAAGGATTTTTTTGGGGGTTCCTCTCTCTCTCTCTCTCTCTCTCTCTCTCTCTCTCTCTCTCTCTCTCTCTCTCTCTCTCTCTATATATATATATATATATATATATATATATATATATATATATATATATATATATATATATATATATATACATATATAGTAAGACAAAATAATTTTGACAACTGGTCTTCAGATTATAAATGGTAATTTTGGCACAGATTATCAAACCTTATATAAAATCAATTATTATTAATACCTGGACGGGTGTGTGTGTGTGTGAGAGAGAGAGAGAGAGAGAGAGAGAGAGTTTCACAGTATCCCATAAAGCAAGAGCCCGTGCAAGTATTTAAATGATAATATTCTTGATTTCACATTGTCAAGAATAAGAATTATTTTTCCAACTTCATTGCATTCTCTCTCTCTCTCTCTCTCTCTCTCTCTCTCTCCCTTAGCATAAACACTCTCCCCAATTCACCATATTACGAAAACATTGGAACCGTGGAATGGGAACGTACTGGGCCCCTAGGGATTACGGGAGGGGCGAGGACCCACCCCGAACTCATTGTCTGATGGGCAGACAATGGGATGGGCGAGAAGGAACGGGGTGGGGCCTTATTCCCCTTCCGTTATTTAGAAATAACGGCTTCTGTTGTTTGCACAAGACTTAGCTGAGGACCCTATAGGTATGAAAATGCCTTGGGGAGTTTGAGAGAGAAGTTTAATCTCTCTCTCTCTCTCTCTCTCTCTCTCTCTCTCTCTCTCTCTCTCTCTCTCTCTCTCTCTTGAATATCAATTCAGCCAAGTCTTCCAATTCACTCTGTACTTATCAGAGGTACTTTTGTATAATAATAATAATAATAATAATAATAATAATAATAATAATAATAATAATAATAATAATAATAATAATAATAATAATATCCTTTATTTCAGCTCAATCTAGGTACGTGAGATCAGTATCCACACAGTTGCTGAAGAAGTATTTAAAAATAGTAGTTATAATAATGGTAATGACAGTACTAATATTGAGAATAGTAAAAATATTAAAAATTATAATTAAAAACAGATTCCATACAATTAATAGCCCTGAATTTTCTTTTTTTTTATATAATTCTATGGTTGAACTCTTTCTTTATATCAGAAAGTAATCAGACTATGAATTCAGGATTAACCGGTATGTACCCACCCGTGGCAGAAGCTCCAGGGGACGCCCTGTTTAGTACTAGCCCCTGGGAGATCAAAGTACTAGGCTATAGACACCCATGTCTATATTGTGTGGACGACAAATCCTATTAATAATAGAAATGGGTGTACGTAATGGTTTGATCCTCGAGGGGCTAGTACTAAACAGTGTCCTAAGATGCTTCCACAGTGTTTAGTACTAGCCCCTGGGGAGTCAAAGTATTACATACACTGATTTTTTTTATTAATATAATCTGTCGACCAAACAATATAGAAACAATAGAGGCTAGTACTAAAAGAAATGGGGCTATGTACTATACACCTACTTCTTTGATCCCACAAATTATTTTTATAGAAATGGGTGTATATAGTACTTTTGATTCCTAGACTAGTGAAGCTCCTTGGGATGCCGTATTTAGTACTAGCTCCTGGAGGATCAAAGTACTATATACACCCATTTCTATATTGCGTGGTCGACAAATTATTTTTATAATAGAAATGGGTGTATATAATGACTCCTCAGATTTGATCCCGACAAATTACATTAATAACAGAAATGGATGTATATAATACTTTGATCCCCAAGGGGCTAGTACTGAACACGGCATCCCAAGGAGCTTCCACCTGGGTGGGTATATACCAGTTTAATACCCTGTTAATCTACAGATTCCCTGAAGGAGGCCGCTGATGGTCGAAACAGCTGTCGGGTCAGGAACGAACAAACACTGCAGTATTCCAGAAGCAATTGCAACTGACAAAGTGAGAGAGAGAGAGAGAGAGAGAGAGAGAGAGAGAGAGAGAGAGAGAGAGAGAGAGAGAGAGAGAGAGAGAGAGAGAGCTTTACAAAAAAAACATTTTCAAAAACGATTCTTTACTAAGGATCCCTCGGTGATAGCAGAAAGCAGAATTGAACTGAATACAGAATTTAGGCCAACAGCCAAGCACTGGGGCCTATGAGGTCATTCAGCGCTGAAAAGGAAATTGAGAATAAGAGGTTTGAAAGGTGTAACAGGAGGAAAACCTCAAAGCAGTTGAACTACGAATCATTTGTTAGTAGAGGATGGGAGACAGAGAATATGAAAGGAGGTACAGCAAAAGGAATGTAATGGGTTGCAGCTGGGAGCCGAAGGCATGCTGAAAAGAACCTTAAGTAATGCCTACAGTGCACCACGTGGGGTACACTGACAGTACTACCCCCCTACGGGGAGAAACCATAAAGATTACAAATAAAACAAGTAAAAAAAGGAGTTTTCTGTACAGCGTCTAATCAAGGCCACTGAAAACAAATCTATCTTTCGGTGGTCTCGGTATAATGCTGTATGAGCCGCGGCCCATGAAACTTTAACCACGGCCTGGTGGTGGCCTAGCCTATATCGTTGCCAGAAGCACGATCATGGCTAACTTTAACCTTAAATTAAACAAAAACTACAGAGGCTAGAGGGCTGCAATTTGGTATGTATGATGACTAAAGTATAAATAAAATTATTAAAAATCAAACTTAGAAGCCAAAGGAACATATTAAAAAAATATTGAAAAACAAAATAAAAAAATGAGCTGTTTGCAAAGGCAACGCAACTTGACAAAAGCAATTATTGAAAATTTGCAAAGAATTGAAAGTGGGGTATATAGGAATATACAGGGTGCCACAAAAAGTGTAATTATTGTCACACTAAGGAACTGAAATCAATAAAGAAATATTGAAGAAGAAGAAGAAGAAGAAGAAGAAGAAGAAGAAGAAGAAGAAGAAGAAGAAGAAGAAGAAGAAGGTGGGAATTGGTGGAAAACAGCAATAAAGTATAAAATATAAAATATACACAAGAGATAAACCTGATTACAAACTAGACAAAATGAATTACAAATGAAAACTAGATATTGTGACCGTAAGCAGAAAGATGAATTAAAGAATAAAGGGAATTTAAGAAATAAACAAGAAATGAAAAAGAGAAATTAGAGAAGAGTAAATATACAACACTCGCCATCAGCCATTTTGTTCAGGGCAAGAAATAAAACGTTAAAAATGAATATCATATATTAGACGCAAATTGCAGAAGAAGATCTAATGTATTTATTGTTTATTTTTCCAGGAATGCACAAAAGTACGTAGTTGAACTACAAAAACCTTTTGAAATAGACACTAATAAAGTACTAAGAGAGTATTTATTCAGTAAAAGTAATGGAGAATGGATAAAGGATATATTAAACCACATTTTGACAAAGAGATAGAAAGAAATAACGAAAGAAATAATTTAAAAAAGCTGAAAAAATCTACACGAACAGACACGGAAGCGGAGTAGCTGTACTACTACAATCATACGAAAAGGACAAAAATAAAAATAATTCGTCTTTATTCAGTTAAAATAATATAAAAAATAAAAAGAAGAAACATTATACCATATTTAGAAGAAGACACAGAAAGAAATAACAGAAAGAAATAATAAAAAAACGAAAGAAAAAGCAAACAATCACGAAGAAGGAAGTGCCGTTGCAAAGGCCACGTCTCAGCCAGACCCACCCAATGTTTACATTCGCTGAACGAGTCGATTGATTGATTGATTTCGTGACGTTTTCTGGCGTAAATCATCTCCTCGACTACTTTACGGGTAATATATTGTTCTAAGAGCTGATTTATACTTTATAAAGTGATGATAACTTATAATTTTAGCCTTAAATAGGTGATTAGGGCCATTGGATGCCGGCAGGTTAGGGGCTGCTGGGCACGAGTGCCCAATATACCCTATACCCTGTACGATATGGAGGTCTAGACGACCCCCATTTGGCATATTATAGGAATAAAATCATTAATATTTATTTATTTAGGTCTGTGAGATGGTCATTTTTATGCCTGTTTGAAGAGGGGGTCGGGGGTATTTTGGACAGCCTGGGGGCGGGGGCGGGGGATGTACATAATAATGACAGGTACTTATCTTTAATTATCCTATGATTAAAGGTTATTTATTATCTATAATTAATGCATTTTAAATGATCTATTCAATACTAAGATTCAGCCAGGGGCACGGTGCCCTAATTTGGGTTCCGCCGGGGGCGGCCGGGATAGTGCCAGCAGTGCACCTCATGCTGTGCACTGTAGGCGTTACATTAATGCCCTCTGCGCGTCTGGCCATATAATATCCGCAACCCCTAAGTTAGTTCCTTTCACTGCACCTCCTTTCTACCTATTCTCTTTCTTAAGATCGATTCAAAAAGTTGTTTCAGACAATTTTAAAATAAGAGATTTCGTCATCTATCAGCGCTGAATGACGTAGGCGGTAAGTGCGAAGGAGAGGTGTCCCAAGCGCAGCGCAGGCTTGGCCTGAAATTCTATATTCCATTCTTTACCTTGTTAATTTTAGAATGATTTTTTTACTAAATAAACAGTATACAACATTTTCTCTATTCTTCCAAAAAATTATATTAATAATCGATACCACTAAGCTGACTTAAGTGGTATTTATGTATAATTAAGGCATATAAAGAATATACATAAATAAAGTCGAGGATAAATGTAAGGGAGACATCCCTACGAAGATATTTATTGATATAATTTTTTGGCTGGAGAAACACAGAAAATGGTTTATATAATGTAGTATATACAGGTTTAATTCAAGAAATTAACAAGGTAATTTGAGAAATTGACCATCTTTCATTTGTGTTTTTACGTTAATCTCTGAGGGGCTGGTACTAAATATGACAGAAGTTCCACTCTGCGCCGTGTTAAGTACCAGACCCTCTGTGATGAGAGCAAAAATATAAACGATGGATGGCGTGTTTCCCATTAGCTCGGTAAATTCCTCAAATTATCTCACCTGCGCTGCATTGTATACACTTTTTCTCTATTCTCCAGTCAAAGAATTACATTAACAGACACTATCTTCATGCATTTACTGCCTATGTTTCTAGGCTAGCCTAATGGGCACTGATAAAATTCTGATAATGCTCTTTATAAAATGTGATAATTCATTTATTAAATACCCTGTCATAATAGACAACATTCCCATCCTACCTATACAATGACAATTTAAGATCGATGAGAAAAATGGGTGATTTATACTTGGTAGGCTATTTTGAAATAAAAGAACCACCGTCTTTGTCATCATCACCGAGGGATACAAACGGCTTCGTGAATTATGCCATAAAAAAAAACATAAATATAGCCAAGGGTAAATGTAAAGGAGACAGTCGTGCGAAGATATCGTTTATTAGTATAATTTTTTGACTGAAGATATAGAAAAAGGTTTATTTAATGTAGCAAAGACTAGATAACTTGAGAAATTAACGAGATAATTTGATAAAGTTACCATCTTTTGTTTATGTTTTTACTTTCATCCCCAAGGGGCTGGTTCTAAATATAGCACCCCTGCGGAGCTTCTGCCATGTTTATTACCAGCCCCTCAAGGATGAATGTAAAAAATATTAAAAATGACAGTAAATTTTCATTATCTCAATATATTTCTCGGATTATCTCACCTGTACTGCTTTATATACACTTTTCTATATGTTTAGCCAAAGAATTATATTTATATATATCTTAGCATGCCCATCTTTTAATACATTTATGTGGTTGAGATGGGCAGTATGATCCACACCTCATAAACCCATTAAACACAAGCTACCACAGTAACCTAACCTAACATAGCACCCCATGGTAACCCCATAATACAAAATAAAATACCATGCACTTTCTAAGGTTACGTTAACGATGCCTAAATCTAAAACACAAAAACTTACCAGATTTTAATGAGCAGGGAAAGTGCGAAGATGAAGACGGTCTCTTCCACGAGTGTTGACAGCAGGAAAAACCACATCTGACGAACTCAGGGATACAAAGTTGAACGACATTAAGCCACCTGCAAGACAGAACATAAAATGAATTGTATGACTGGCTGAATGAAGTTGACGTTTCAGAAAGCATTCATAACTTTTTGAAGATGAATATTGCATTCATGAAAAATATAAAAGGGTGGTAGAGCAGTAGACTAACTGCAACTTGAAAATACTAAATATGGTTACACATTGTAAACATTTGTATATGTTATACATAACCACTCAGTGCAAGTCGTACTGGAAGTCACACAAAGGTATTTTTACATTTTATGTTAATTTTATTTAACTGTGTAATTTTTAACTATGAAAGAGGGGCCCGTTCATTTTAGTGCATTCCATGAGTGAATTGTTAGGGAAAATATGATCCAACGGAAAAATTGGGCCATTCTAACATTTGTGTTTGCAGTCAGAAATTAAATTTTGTAAATGATAATTTTATATATATATTAATTTAATTTTATAATGTTGATAAAAAAAAGTGCCGAATGGCCTAGTTTCCCTGAGGGCTCTGTTTTCAAGTTGGTAATTGTAATCAAGAGCTCTGCATGCAGATATTGTTTATTAATGAAATTTTTTGACAGAACAGTACAGAAAAGGGTGGATATGACCCAGTAGAGGTGAGATAACTTTTAAATTTTACCATCTTCTGTTAATATTTTTATGCAGAAAAGCTCCGTGGATGTTACGTTTTTTATCAGCCCCTCAGGAATGAACGTTACAAACTTAAAAACAAAAGACTGTAAATTTCTCAGGTCATCTCACCCATGCTGCATCATATACACCCTTTTCTGTATTGTTCAAAAAAGATTTTGTCAATAAACAATACCTCCATGCAGGGCTCTTTGTTATTATCTAGCGCAATCAAAATCAGCAGTGGAAGCACAGTAGCTAGTATCATCAACAATAAAACTATCCACGAGTGGCATCCTATAACACTGGCATCATCAACAGCTTCACTGTGCACTGACACCGTCGATAGCAAATGTCAGAATGAGGCAGTGGAAGCAGACAGATTTAGGCTGTCGACGAAAGCAGGAACACTTGACGGCGACATCGTCTAATACGAGACACGCAGACGCCCTGTCTTTTCCCGTGTGTTGGTAACAAGGCAGAGGAGATATTGAGTCTTATCTGTGTCCACTTTTGTTTTCTGATACTCTTTGCTCGCCAATGATGGTGTATTCAAAAAAGGATGGTCGCAAAATATGCCAACTATTTTAGTGGGTTTTGGTACCAATATAAAACTGACAAAAGATGGTTTACTAAAGAATTATTAGCTTCATTTTTTAACCACAAACTCATACGTTCAGTTTGTTTTTCAAGCTGAAATTCAAGCAGAGTCCACAAAGTAGAGAGAAGTACAGAGAATTTATCACGCTTCCTCCCAAGCAAAGCTGGCTTGAAGTATTTGTTCTTGAATAAGAATTGAATTGAATTAAATACAGACTTTACACCTAAGGCCAAGCACTGGGAACTATTGGGTCATTCAGCACTGAAATGGAAATTGACAGTAAAAGGTTTGAAAGGTGAAACATGAGGAAACCCCCACAGCTCCACTGCCAATCAGTTGTCAGGAGAGGGTGGAAAGTATGATGGAAGAAAGAGAATATGCAAGGAGGTACAGTAAAGAAAGCAGAAGGAATGGTAGGAAAAGTGACAGACAGACAGAGCTATGTATAAACAGTAAAGAGATACAAATCTGCATTCAATTTAGAGCCATTCTGTATGTTTTTGATCCACTTTATTTCATCATTTTATTCATTTACTTACTCTGTTGGTGCGAGCACCAGGGAAATATTTAATTCATGGATTTTAATTCTTCCTTTTAGGACACTCAACAGAAATAAAGATATCTGTACAACATTTAGAAAAAGAACTGCTGTTGCGTTGGTATTTGGTCGTCTGGGAAGCTGTAGAGCCAACCGCGAGAGATGAATCGCTCGTTGTTAATCGGTTGCTCGAGGATTCTAGGTCTCGGTCATGTTATGAAAACGACCAGTGCTCAAACAGTAAGTTGTCGCTGTTCAAGTTTAGTCGGTTTTATTGTAATCATAAGCGTAGTTTTCATATCAAATGTAGGTTTTTAAGGTAACAAAACAGGGTTTTTGTCATCGTATACAAGTTGCAAGGCAGTCCATTTTTCTCAAAATGTTTGGAAGGAAATTGAAGTCATTGCAGTTTATGCAAAGAATTGTTGAAAGAATTTATAAAAGCAATGTGCAGAATTATAAGGTTGTAGACCAGGTCTCTGAAAAATGGCCTTTCATTCCACTTTCCTGATTTTTTACAGGTTCCAGGATGCTTGCTCCCACGCTGCAGTCTTTACACTAGTGCCAAGTTGAGGCAGGAAGCAGCAGAAGAAGCAGGAGAAGCAGGAGAAGAAACTGCCAAGCAAGAGATCGACCCCAAAAAAGACAGGAGTCGAGTTATACCGGTCGAGATGAGCATCCGCTATTTGCAGAGCAGTGGTTAGTTCTGGCTTCAAAGGGATTTCCTGAGTCCTATCTTTTGCAACTTACTCAGGCACCTGAAAATCCCTTGTGTTTTTCTGTTATTTTCATTCGTATAATATCTCTGTTTTTAACTGACAAGAATGCAGACAGTTACCTCCAGTATTAAATAAGAAAATTCATTAATATTTTTTCTAAATCCCACAGCTTACAAAACAACTTACGGGGACGACCCAGTCTGGAAGAAGTACCGAAGGAATTTCAAGGGTCAGTTTCCTCCGAAGAAAACGAGAAAAACTTGCATTGTAAGTGGCCCTTACTTTCACTTCCACTATATTTAGGTTTTATTCCCAGTTGTACTTTTCGCTATTGATCTGGAGAAGGGACGATAAAAACGTTCTATCCTGATGAAGGACCAAGTTGCATGCACACCCTGAGCAGGAATGTTCAGTGGAGCCTCCATTTACTAGAACCTTATGCTTAAGACAGTTGCATTATGATAATAAGGAAAGTCTGAAGGCACTTTGTGTTTCTAAAACATTGTCCACATCGTCCACGTTGAAGCCGGCCAGCATAAATCCTGTGATTTCACAGTTGTAGACTTTCTTTCCTCATTTCACTGACCTTTGGAGTTCTCTTCATTCTTATGGTTTCCCAGACTCAAAGTTCTCCATCATCTAAGGGTATCCCAGAGTGTACTTGTATTCTGTTAGGCTGAAAAGACTTGCTTAGTGTTTGGGCTAGAAAAGGCACCACTCAGGAAAATAGAAATGAGGATACTCAGGTGAGTGGATGGAGTAACAAGAGAAGATAGGATGGGAAGTGATTCCATCAGGAGATCAGCTAAAACTGAAATGTCAAAGAAAGCCCATGAGTCGACACCAACGTGAGGCAGGGAGACAAAAGGCGGACACTAAATTTTAACTCCTGGAAAAGACTAACTGATAACAGTGACCCCAGCTAGGAATCAGACTGAGAAGGTGTAATAATATCACTTGTCTGAACCAATTCCATAATCTCAGTTTTGTTGCTTATTTATGAGTACTGTACTGTATGTCAGCTTATTGATAAATCTATTTACTAAGTTATTTCTTTTTGAATGCAAGTTTTACAATTTAACAGCCTTTCCATTTACCCTGTGTAAATTTTCAGTCATGTGACCAATGATAAAACCTTTATAGGCAGTCCCCGGTCATTGGCGCGGATTCTGTTCCTGACGGCATGACGATAAGCGAAAATCGCCGATAACCGAAAATCAGCGATAATAGCACCGATCCTTGGGGATTTTCGGTGCTGATAAGCGGGAACCGCGCATACTGGTGCCGAAAACCCAGTTATTGTCATCGCTAGGCAAGCACCGTAAAACCAGATCGCCGCTAAACGGGGACTGCCTATTTTATTTTCGTCTGTACCTTTGGTGACCACGTTTCATTGTTCAATTTTTGTTCTTTTTACAACTTTACCTTTCTTCATTATCAGTCGCTTAACTTCGCCGCATTAATGTGGAATCTCCTCCCATTTCAGCGCAACAATCAGATATCCACTGGGAGCCCGTGCCCAATCTGTCGTGACGAGTATCTTGTTGTGGATTATCAGAATGTAGAACTCCTGAAGCAGTTCATCTCCCCATACACAGGAGCGATTCTTCCTGACTCGTAAGTGCCTTTGTTGTTCGACTTTCTTCACTTGAAGCAGACACGTATGACAGTCACCTCTTCATGTTCTCATTCCTCAGCTTTGTGAACCTCGAAAGTTCAAGCGAGATGGAATCCTTTACTACCCTACAGCAATTCTTCTTAGGATTTTATAATTTACTTATGTTTTTATCTATTTATTTATTAATTTGTTAACTTAATTTTGTATTTTCTAACTGATCTCTTCTTTTTGTATTCCCCATTACCTTCCAGTTGCCTCTTTCAAATGAACACCATATTCTTTTGAAGCTTGAATTTCAAGTCAGTGGCTCTTGTGGACTTCTCCCATATGAATAGGGTTCATCTGAAAAATAATAATATTGATTCTTTCGACTCATTCTCTTCTACTTCCTTCCTTCCCTTACTGTCAGCTTGGTACATAACGAGGATTTCTCAAATTAATGCAGAACTTGTATCACATCCTGTTTGGGCCATGTAGTCATAATCTTTATTTACTGTTTCGAAGCATCGTTGCGTTATCAGTGTTATAATTTGCGCCTTTTCCTTCATTTCAGAAAAACCAATATCTGTCAGAAAAGACTGAGAGAGCTCAGAATAGCCGTTGAAAAGGCACGGGACTACGGCCTTTTGACTTTCGACGTGCCCTTCCGAGAATACGATTATTCTGAATATTACGATTCGCAGCAGAAGAAACAGTAGGGAACGTGCAATTTTTACGTGCGAAGAGAGGCGTTAGTTATATTTGTAAATAATGTTTTCCATTATTGACATTTGTTGGAATTAAATAAATTGTACTTGAGTATTGTACCTCGCTTAATATTCCATAAATTTAACTTTGGCCGAGCCATTCAACCCTGCCAATCACCCTGAGGTCATCTGAAATCAGGCATATGATACTGTGTTCCAAAATGAATGTTAATTGTCATGCAGATATATTTTATGAGATAAACCCAGAAAGCTTTGGGTATGTCAAGAAGCTTTGAATTTGGGATTTGTTCTAGCATATTCATTACTGATCCCTGATGGAAACTAACATTAACTGTTCTGACATGCTAGGAACTGCCTCCAGTCTAGATCTTGTGAGGTGCCTAATTCTTGTGGTACTCTCCAGAATCTGTATTTGATGCTAGTGTAAGGATGCTTTCAGAATCCATTAATGCACTGTAAAGCCCGTCTTCCTGTTTGCAAGACATTCGTCCTGTACTGTGGATTTACAATAAAATCCCCTCCAATGGCACTGAGCAGGCTATATGTTTCAGTGCCTGGTCATCGGCCAAGCTTTCATAAACGAATTAATCAAATTCTCTGGGACAGTTTTCTGACAATGGTAAATGATTTTTTTTTTTTTTTACCTGTTCTCCAGCGTCTTTCCCAGTGCTTTTTATCATGCAACAGCAATGTTAATCTTCTGTACGTACAGCTTCAAAGGAAACCACATATATTGATTATGACAGGAGAGATATTGTACCGATCATTTCACTCGATACTTTTGACCGCAGTGAAGCCTTGTAGCAGAAAATCAACAATGGAGGCAGTGAAACTTGTAACTGTGTGGAACATTTTGCAGAAAACAGCTATCCCCTGATCATACATTATAACCATATCTGCAATGCACCATGACCTCAATGTGTGCTGCAAAAAAATCAAATCGGACTTGTCTGGGTGGGAGTGAAAAATACCTCTGTGTGTACAGACATACCAGATGAGAAATGTTTGTAAGAAAATGGGATGACTTATGTTTGTCAGTTTGTACAACACAGTACAGAGGCTGGCTTAAGACACAACTTAGCTGTACATACAAAATGGCACCCTACACAAGTAAATGCACTATAATAGGAGTCTAGTGGCTGCGTATTGTAGTAGCATTGCACATACATAGTGCACTCTTGTTCAACTTTGCTGGTAATGTGGTCATTTTTTTTGTTTTTCACTTTACACTTGTGCATAAACAGTATTCATTTTCCATATACCTACACAATGCAGTACCTCTGGATATCTTGTGTTTCATGATGCTGTACTTACTAAATCAAGACTGCTTCACCTGGTTAGGTTAGGAAACTGTCACCAACTTTATGAATGAAACATTTTCCTTAGTAAAGTACTGTACTATATCTTTTGCCCTGTGTATAATTTAAACACGTATAGAACGTGAAAAATTAATTTTTCCTTTGGATTCCATATAATTTTTAGTACACTTTTACTTTTAGTACCAGCCCAACCTGCATAAACATTGTTCAGTACCAACCTAAAGGCATGAACACTGAACACTGAAGACACTTTAAATATCTCAGCAACAAATTTATAATATATATTTTATATTAATTATTAATTTCATTATCTTAAGAATATTAAGGAGATTGAAGGACCAAGGAAAACATTGCTAATAGAGTATTAAGAGAAATAAATGACCTTATTTTTAAATATGTGTAGTTTCAAAGGGTAAGCACTATTAGGCTAAGATTGCGAGTACTGTACCTACAGGTAGCATAGCCTAAGCTATCTTGGTCACTATTCCAATGACCGCACTCTGTAGCAATGGCAACAAACTTAGACCTTTCAGTGGTAATAATAAAAATATACTGACTGTACCACAAAAGGGCAACATAAGACTAACTCTAGAACTATCTTCTTTTCTGTGAGGTTCAGTACCACAGAATTTTACAGGTTTCATTCCTGTTGTGACAGAGTTACAAAATGGTTTTCCTAATCCTGTGGTTGAATTAGCCCAAACTTTGGTGTGAATGCTTTTTGCTGAGCAAGCTGACAAGTCTCGCTTCATTGTTTAATTTTAATTGTCTCATTTTTCCTTGTCATTTCATCTTTCATGGTGTATTATTTATTTCTCAATTTCATTTTTGGTACAGGGTTGCTGCCTGTTCAACCTATTGGGTCCTTGGTATTATATAGGCCTGCTTTTCAAAATGGTTCCAGATTAGCCTGTAATAATAATAATAATAAACACATTAAACCAATATTTAGCTATAATAATTGTTTCCTACAGTATGCTAGTTGTCTGAAACAAAATGGTTAGATCTAAAACCCTTATATAAGGTCTAAATTATAAGCTTTACTGCAATTTTAAAGAATGCAAACCAAACCTGTCTACTAAAGGTCAATTTTTACTTAAAACCATAATCACATTATGGATTTGGAAATATGATTTTTCTACATTCTAACGGGTGCTTTAAATGCTTCTGACATTCAACTAAGCTAGGTCACCTCAGCAGTGAGGTTTGACACCCCTAGACCCTCCCCACCTAACCTAACATGAGTCACTGTTAATTAAATAGGGTTGTGACCTAATCTAACCTAGCGTAGGGCACCAGGTCCTTGCCTGGTCCTCCCACACAGGTTAATCTAGGCTAGGTCACTAAATTAGAATAAATAGGGTTGTGACCTAATTTAGTAAATCTGACCTTGAAAACCATCCTGAAGTTCCCTGACACAAGAAATGGTTCCCAATTGGGTCCCCAAAATTGATGGAGGAGAGGAATTTAACTGAAATACAAAACAAATAATTTCCATTGGTTTTCAAGGTCAGACCCGTTCAAAACACGTAACAAAACCCATTGGAACCAACAGAAATTTCACCTCAAAAGAGGGTGGGTGTAATCATAAAAATTTACCAAAAAACTATGCACTTTCGAACAAAAAATCTTTATATAACTTCTTATCATCAGAAAATTGTTATTTGTAAAGACTAAATGATAAAATGTGCCGCAAATAAATGAAGGTATACCAGAGAATTGAAAATTTTAAAAAGTGGGGATGGTGTGTGCTGGCATAAGGCCATGTTAGTTTGGAGGTGGGATGGGTTAGGTATGATAGATATTGATAAATGAACATCAAAGAAAGATTTTGATCAATAAAAGCCTTATAGATATTATACATTTAGGGCAAAATTCCTTTTTCGCCTGTAGAATTGTCTGTCAAAACGTACAGTCTAATAATTTATGTCTACAAAGTAAAGGGAAATACGAGAGAGAGAGAGAGAGAGAGAGAGAGAGAGAGAGAGAGAGAGAGATTAGTGTCGTCAGTGACCACCACGTGATGCACTGTATGCATTAATGATAATTGCAGATTCTCTTCGCCTGTAATTTCATTCATGGGGCGGGGGACCTTTTACTTTACCCCCAATCCCATTTCCTTTCCTCAATCTTGCTCTCCAACACCTCTAACTATTACTTTATCTCCTCCATTTTCTCGATCTCGTTAACTTGCTGTCCAGCCACTCCAACTCCACATTTTTCAAAGTTTTAACCGGTAAATGGCCGAAAGTGTCCCAGTGCTTGGTTCCAAAGACTCATTTTAATAAAATTAACCAAAGGAAAATACCAACAGGGAAATAAATAATAATAAATAATATTCAAAATAATTGTGTCCTAATACACTTTCCGCCATATTCAGTGAACATACCTGATAGTTTATCTAGTTATTCTATCTTTCCTTTATCCTCTGATCCTCTCACGTGCACGCAAGCACTCACACACACACACACACGCACTCAAAGAAAGTTCACAAACACGAATGAATATATTTCGCAAGACATCCTTAAGAAGAAACCATAATTACGAAGTTCGTTAAAAGCCTCGTTCGTTACTTAACGATCGTTCGGTGATTCCCAGATGCCAGAGTGTATTTCCTCTAATAAATCAATAATTACTAATAAATATGAGTAAAAGAACAATTAAAAATACACGAAGGTGAAAACTGAAATTGCTTCTACGTAGAAAAACGCATATTTGTCCTTCTCATTAATTATGATTCATGAATATTTGTTTAAACATTCCCGAGCAACAGATATCAAAGGGCCAATTAGAACCCCGATAAAAAAGATCTTAAGAGACATCCCACCAATCAAAATAAGGCTTAAAGGCTGTATATAAATAATTCAGGGCGAATAACACATTAATTCACTAATCAAAATAAGGCCAGAGACTGGATACAAGTGACTTGAACTAATGGAGTAGACTCTTTCTCCTAAACAAGTTCTGATAGAGAGAATGGCTGTGTCGGCCTAAATGATTTTGAAGTAAGACCTTTCAGTGATAATTATTAATTTTTTCATAATATGTTTAAAATAAACTTTGGCCAGTGTCCATTTATGGTGAAAATGTTCTTTAAAATCGTCCTGAATAAATGTTATGAGATTCAGAACCACTGTAAGATCCTTTTAAATACTGAAGAAGAAGAAGAATAATGACAATAATTATCATTGGATAATTAAAGCTTAGATGTATATTAACATATTACGAAAAATGAACGTATATAAGGTTTAGAATAAAACTAAGACCCTTTTAAACTGAATATGAACTCTATTTAAAAACTTATTAAAGAACAATATTGAAGAAAAAAGGAGTTTTTAATATTTAAAAACAACAAATCAAGCATAAATGAAAAATAAACATCTTGTGACGTCAGGCTTCACGTAAAATCCAACCAATCAGAAACTGGCTACGAGGCTCCTGGTGAAATACAACCAATCAGAGAGAAGCTATCGGGTTCTAAGTAAAATCCAACCAATGAGAGATCGGCTGCAAAGCTCTGGCTCAATCCTGACCAATCAGAGAGCGGCATCCGAGCTCCGCCTTCCACACCGAAAGTCAACAGATCGCAGATAAACATCCGGATGTGACAGTGATCAGCTGATCGTGAATAATGTCAGTCACATAAAGAAGTGCGCTGTTCATATCCATCCGAAATGTGGGTGAAGCCGGAGGAAGTGCTCATTTCCGGCGGGTTCTGGTTCGTATGACGTCACCTAACGTTTTTTTTTATTTTTTAATGGTGGGCAGACGCCCCCCCTCCTGCCCCCCATGTAAATAAACCATTCGGGGTATATACCTTTTTTTCCTCGTGAATATTTTTGATGTTCGCGATGTTGACGTCATTAGGATGTCATGGAAGGATGGTGTCCGCGTGGTTTCGCCTCCTAATGAATCCTCCGGGTCCTGCCATCCTGTCCGCAGGAGGATTCGTAGGGTTTGAAGTCCGGGCATCGTAGGCTGCCCCTGGTTACGTCAAGCCCACGGGGTAGGCTGGTTTTCGGGTGCTCGGTGGGGGCCAATGCTAAACCTACCTAACCCGTTTTGGGAATTTAGGGGGCCATTTTAAATCGTGGGGTTATAATTTATTTTTTTATGCTTAAAATTACAGATAAATATATAACCTTTCCTTTATCCTACGTGGGGCATTGTGCCCCGATTGTCAGGGGTGGGGCATTGGGTAAGATTGCTGGAATACTACCATACCCATCTAATTTGGCATCTACCAGTTTAAAAGCAAAATGGGTGCCGCATATAGCACCATCCCCATGAATGTAAAACCAAAAAGAATAGTAAATGTCATAAAAATGAACTAAAATGACAATAAACATTCCAGTCGGCAACTGGTGGGAACCAGGCCGTGGTCATAGTTTTCCGTTTTACTCCCCTAACTTAACCTAACCTATGATATTCTTCTCTGACTTGACGTGGGTGGGGCTTGCTCTGCCTTTCTTTGATATTATTGGCCATTTTTGAGATGGTTTATATTCCCCCCCCCCCCCCACCCCCAGTCTGCAGTTGCCCCAAAAGCCTTATAGCTCATTGAGGAGGCAACTCAAAGCAGATTTTTACAGCACGTTTGGGATGACAGGGTTAGGCTAACGTAGGATGGAACAAGACATTTTCAAGGTCGAGGATATGCTAGTGGCTAGGCCGCTAGAGCGTTGGGAATAATCCTGTCATGCTAGGATAAAGGAATCACTGACCTAGGATTGTGAAAAACGCAAAAATTTCAAATTCCACCACCTGGCTTTGAGGTTGTTATTCAGTGTGGGCTGTATTCAGTATATAACAAGGCAGTGGTACTGTTGAATGCGATCCGTGCGTCAGCTGCATTAATCTTGTAGAGAGTTTTCTCTATATTTCTGATTACTGCATTCTCTCTCTGGTACTACATCTGGCGAGTAACGTGCCGACGTGATTCATCTTCCGAAGGGAGAAGTCAATGTACGGGAATTTCGTGGTATGCAACATTCGGACTTAATCTCTTAGCGGAGACGTAAGATGATGGCCAGTGCTAACCTCAGAGTACATTGATAAACTAACATCCCAGTCATGGGAATAGTGTGTTTGAGTTTTGTAAGTTTTAGTTTGGTCAAAACTTTGTTCACACTTAGTCCTCTTTTGTTTTTGGTTATGTTAAGAATGCCAAAAACCATATAAAAACACAACAAAAGGAACCATAAACATAATGAATGAGAGGAACACTGCCTTTTAACATGAAGTGAGTTGTGAGCTGTGAGTACTTATTATTTTTCTGAAATGCTACATTAACTCAAAAGTTCTTTAAGAGATTGGGAGTCTTTAGAACTTTTGCTCCATTTTGGTGTGTGTGTGTGTGTGTGTTTTTCAGCTGCAACAAAGCATTGAGCCAATCATGTCAATTGGACACTGACTGTGGTTTAATCTAAACCTGGACATTCTAGAGATATTGCTGCTCATTTCTAATTTTGGTTGTGTAATGAAAAATATGCATACCCCATGCTTAGTCACATAATCCAGTTGTATCCAGAAAGTATCTGCTCATTTTGACAGTGTACGATTCAGAGGTCCGTACTGCGTTGGACTGCAACAAAAACTGATTATTTTGGAAATTTTTCATGCAATTTTTAAAAGTAAGTCATCCATTTGCAAGTTTGTAGATGACTTACATGTAGATTTCTAAGATGAGATCCTCTCCACGGTAGGACACAGATTACTATATTAGGTGAGGTTAGTTAGTTATAAATGATTTGTTTAACCAGACCTCTGAACCCTTTTAGGGTTCTTCTGGGGCTGGGATATTAGGTGAGGTAACTAAAACTTCTGCTGGTTAGTTCAGATTGTTGATTGTAAGGCTGGGAAGTTATTAGAATAGGATACAACTGTTTTAAGTTGCATTTTACCATGTTTTGATAACTTTCTTTTCATGGGGAGTGAGATTTACGTGTGAGGAGCGTGCACTGCGTTGTTTCCTGCCAAATTTCTCTTCTGTTTTGAGGGTATAACCTGTGATTTGCATAAATTTGAAAATAAATTGGTTTAAAATGTTTGCTAAGTGTGAGGAGTTGATTCTGGGGTCAAAACATGGACATGATGACTTAGCCAGTCTCCTCTTATGGGTTACCATACCTTTTAAGTACCCATGATTTCTCTCACGTAAGCATGTTATAGCATTTTCCTTTGTTAATTAAAACATTAGATCGTGCCTGACTATTTTCAAAGCTTCTGGAGGCTGGCTCTTCCGGTTTAATCTCAAGCATTGTTTTCCCAACTGGAAAGCTTACGACAAAGCTCAGGGTTTTCAGAGGAAGGTACCGATGAGTTTCCAAAGAGTGTGCAGATTTACATCCCAGTTTCTGAGTCTGTGACAACATCGGTTTGTTTATTTTTTTGCACTTCGGTCACCAAAACCCTGGCTGGCAAGTTGAGTGAGTTACATGGCCCTGATCTTTCCAAGCAATGTGGGACGGCCTTGTGTAGTGCAGTTAACTTGCGAAGTTAAGGACTTGAAACCTGCTCTGCCGGATAGCGGCCACTTGTCCTAACTTGGGTGTTTCATTAATAGACAGTGCAAGGACTTTTCAAGAATTTTTTTATCAGGCAACATTCAAAAATATATATTTTATGCCTTTATATTGATAAAAGTGATTATGTGGGCAAGGCTTTGTATTCTAAAAAGTAACTTTTATTGATACTGTAGTGTGTTTTTATAGTAAGACAAAGATATGTACCATATGGGCAGGGTTAGGACAAGATTTGATTTTAGTAATCACGAATTAAGTTTGATTGTACACACATCCAAATTCTTCATTAACGAGCACCCCATATGGCAACACAAGAATCAGCTGGATAACCAAGGGGTGGTGTACTGATGTTACCATTTGGTTCAAGGTCCTGAACTGTTTCTTTGTTCGTATGTTCACGATTAAGAAAATGCTCTGTACTGCTTATTGTAGTTTAAGATCTGAGTAATACCATTTATCCTGCTGTCATAATAAAGTATTTAGCATTCCATCTTTTCAGATTATTTCAGAACGTAATTCTGGAAAGTGATAGCCCCTCTATCAGTCCTTTTTGTAAAAAAAAAAATGGGAGAATGTTTTAGAGAATTAACTGTCGTTAGAAAAAGCTTTTTTGGTTTAGTGGTGCCCCGCTATCTGTAACGGTTGCATTTTTGATACTCTGCTATCTTTGAACTGATAAGATAATACACTAAGCTCCTGTGTTTAGGTTAATCGTGCATTTGTTATGAAAATTTGAGGGTGTCTCCCTATATACAGCCATTGTTTTCCCCCTTTTGATTAGACCTGTAGGCTTACAGGTAAACCGCTGGTTGCTATAGCAACCTAAAGATTAAAATGGTGTGTCCAAATAGACTAACTTTGGCCTTCAACTCTTGTTAAATTAGTATGCACGTTTTACCAGCATAAGACTGCTTTGTTTACGCTATTTTTCACAGCTATGATTTTTTTGTAGATTTAGAATTACTGTACTTTGCAACTGGATAGCAAGAATGTACTGTACATCACTATACTGAATTTATAGATCAGTCTTTCAAGTTAGGTCTTCAAGGCTTGACTCATTCAGTGAAATGAAATATAAATTGTATGTATTTTTTATCTTTTATTTTTGCCGTTGTATTTATGTAAAGTACCAGCAAGCTCTCTTAATAAAAAATTATTTTGCAGTAGAATTTTCTTATCTAATGTTTATAATGACTACTGTGTCTCCAGTATTTTAAAAATTTTGTATTTTTAGTAATTTTTCTTTCCTGATAAATGAACACCTCTTTTGCTATGACTGTTTATCTTCTGTAACTTCTTTCAAAGGAACACCATAGTCTTTGGAAGCTTGAATTTCAAGTCAATGGCCCCTTTGGTGGGCTTGTTGCATGTGAATAGGGGTTTATCTACTGAATAATAATACTGTACTGTAAGTCACAGCAGCTCAGTTAAGTTTCCAAAACGTCTATCGTATATTAAAATGAAAAGTAAAATGTCAATTTTATATTGAAATAAAGAAGTACAATATTTGATTGTTCTAATCAACTTTATCCTAAATTCGATATTTCTCTAATTCTTTTTCGTCCATCTGCAGGGACACAGAAGTTGCCAACACGTACTTTCTGCTGCAGCATCGGAAGGGGGCGGGTCATGGGTCTCGAGGCTTCGCAGGGATCCTCGTGGGAACGTTGGATTCGGTCTTCGACACCAAGCCGCCCCCATACCGAATTTTACATCAGACGCCTTCCGCAGAGTTGTACTACAGTAATTTGAATGGGTTTCTTGTATTTCGCGTTTTGGCTCCAGTAACGTAGGATGTACCAGCAACTGTGTGGCTGCCTGGGATCTGCTTGCAGTACAGACACCACCTTACTTACAAACATTCAGAGATACAAATGGGATCGCAAATTATAATTGTGTTCAGAGTGGTCCCCTCTGCCACCCATGAGTTCAGATTTTGTTTTGCGAGCCTATTCAGTACATACAGTACTTTATTGTGTTTTAGGATGAAAAAACATACAGTACTGTACTGTATTGACTTTATATCATACTGTAGTTAAATAGGCACGAAGAGCACAGTAACTAACTTAAAAAAAATTCACTATACAAACGGCCATCTGCAACGTAACTCTTTCGTAAGCAGGGTGGTGTCTGTAATTGTTTGTCTTCTTACCTTTATTGAAAGGTTAAACTATACCTTAAACATCAGGTGACAGTCTGATCTGCATTTTCATAATCACTGATACTTCGTACGTTGTTGGAATATCACATCATTTCTCGGAAACTGACAAAAAAGGAAAACAAAAATCATACCCTTAGAACTTGTTAGTAATATTTCACCTAGCGTCACTGATAGCTAATTCTTCATGACACCCAACTTACAAGGGTCTAAATATCTACTGTAGTCTCTTTTTGTATTTATTTTCAGTTGTTGCAGTCTCTCTGAAGAAGGAAGAGATTGATGAAAATTGGGTGTGGTTAGAGAGGAACCTCATGACGATTTTAGCAACGTTCGACAACGACGAGGACGTGACGGATTTCGTCCGTTGCAAGATCGAGTCGTTGGTCGCCAATTCGACGGTCACAGATCCGCATAGTACGCCAGGTGTGAAGTCTTTTGTAGATTCTGATTATTTAAAAGTGTCCCTGTTGGTATATTTCTTTTTTGACGTTTCTGGTGAATGCTACATTGTTCATTCCCTTGTAGGGGGTAGTGCTATTAGTGCTCCTTAAATGTTCACTGTAGGCATTACTTAGGGTTCTGTGCGGCATCTCTTCAGCCCTGAACTGCAACCCCTTTCATTCCTTTTACTGTACCTCCGTTTGTATCGTATTCTTCCATCTTACTTTCCACCCTCTCGTAACAGTTAGCTTCTTAGTGCAACTGCGAGGTTTTCCTCCTGTCAGACCTTTCAGACCTTTTACCCTCAATTTCCCTTTCGGCACTGAACGACCTCATCTTTCAAACCTAGCTACTCTCAATTTCCTCTCCAGCGATTCCATTCCATATGCTCTTCGTTGAAGCACATATTCTGCTTTCTGTTACAGATCCTGATTCGGAGACCTTCAAGGCAGTCTCTCATAAGTTTAAGAAGTTATTCAACTTGCCCGATGGCGAAAAACTGGTGAACTACTATTCGTGCAGGCAAGTATCAAGTGTTGTCGTGTTCAGCATGCAAAAATGTACACAGTACGTGGCTGTTATTACAGGGCACAGAGTAAATTACGAGACACCAGTGTCAGATTTTCTGGACCCAGTAGGACCAACATGAAGGCTTTCTTCTTTCTAGGAGGAAGGTAAACGTGATAGAAAGAAAATAGATCAAAATAAGACTGAAAGAGAAAAAAAGAATGATAGGGTAATCTTTTGTAGAAGGAGACTACAGAGCTCATGTTCAGATTTTCATAGAGTTCATAATATTAGTATGTAATATGATATGAAACTGGTAGACTTGCGTTTTGTATCTGTGGCTGAGATCCTGTTGAATAAGATAATTGTGCTCTGCATTTATTAGCATTTGAAGAAAAAATGTCATACGCGGATGAGACATGGAGATGTAATCTTTCTTCTAATTTTTATTGAAATTTGTTGAGAGATTCAAGCGCTTGCATTGTTGGAAAAGCAGAATTGGTTGATGGATAGATTTCTGGAATTATCCTCCTTAGGAAGTGGCTGTTATGATGATGTTTTCAGTTTGAAAGACCTTTCGCTGTTTTAAGTTAGGAAATGACAGAGGAACTTTAAGAAAATCTATATAAAAATTATTCATATACTGTAGTTGAATTGTGAAATGTTTTGCATATGCTAAGCTACCCAGATTTCATTATAAATGACTAAATATATACTATACCTATTTTCAACTCTGTCGTTTTGCAGCTATTGGCTGAACCGTCTTCCTCGCCAAGGGTGGCTGTATTTGAGCGTCAATTATCTCTGCTTCTACTCGTTCCTCTTGGGCAAAGAGACGAGGGTCATCGTGAGGTGGAGGGACGTCATCCTTTTGGACTGCACCAACGCTCTCATATTCCCTGACAGCATCCGGGTCTCGACTCGAGACCATGAGGTAAGAGTAAAGGTTCCCCCTGGTGTTTGAAAGTCATCGAACGGTACATTGACCGATAATGAAAATTGAAAAGAGAACGTATTTCGGCGATGACAGAAACTCTCGGTACTGATCGTTTTAACTTACTTCTTCCTTCCAGCACTACTTTTCCATGCTTCTCAGAAAGAAGGAGACGTACGAGTTGATGGAACAGTTGGCAAACATGGCGATGAAACAGTAAGTAACTCTGCGCTATGGTGGTTGCTATAGGTGGCACTGGTTTATCTCTTGAATTTAGTTGTCGGTGTGTTTTAGTGTTGACAGAATACTAAAAATACTTGATAGGTAATTGTTTTGTTGTGCGATCAAAGTCAGTCACATCCCCTATCATAAATATTACAAATTACTGTCAATGTTTTTATCATATTAATTAGATGAATGTACTGTACTTTTGAAAACCACGTACGTCTTAAGAAAATTACCAAAAGAATAATGCTATCCTTTGAATGCAGAATGTTACCTTATTGTGCACATGCAATGCATGGTACTATCTAAACAACTGTATCATCAAATGCAATGCAAAAGAAGAATGTTCTTTTAGAGGTTGATGACGCTACACTGCTTGTGCATGACAAGCCCCTTCGGTGGACATTAAATTTGAAATGCTGTAATAAGGTTTTGTGATGTGTTTTTCTTTTTAGTATGAAGTTATTTAATCTGACCACTTCGTTAAAATTAGAGTATCGTAAGGCTTTTCCAAAAGATATGTTACTAGTTGAGCCACCGTGCAAAGTGATGACCCCCACAGGATTGTTAAAAAAACTAATAATTCTTTTGGATGTGATGCCCACATATAAAAATCTATTAGTCAGTTTTGTTTGGAGGTTAAAAAAAGGATTTTTACAAGTTCCTATATTTAATTGTTAACTATCATAGAGTAAAGATTTATTTTTACTGAAAGTATCAAAGGAAGATAATATTCTTAAATTCTTTATTTTATTTTTCAGATTAATAAATGATGAAGAATTCACTGAAGACAAAGAATTGCTGACTAAAGTCAGGTAAGTTTGAATTCATGTAATGTCAAATTTTTTTAACAAGGGTGTTACACTATCAGTAATAATGCTTAATTGTTGACTGTGTACCAAAAGTCAAGTTATGTCATATAAAAGGAAATTGTTAGTTTGATACAAACAGAGAAACATAATTTTATAAAAGAATTATACTTTGTTTTACAACCTTTTGCTATATGCCAAGGTCACGTGTCCCTTCTGGTTAAGTACATGATATATACCCTGGATTGAAGCTTTCCATTGCGGGGATCTGGTTAGGATATACAAAATTGCTGCCACAGCAAAGAAAGGTCCCTATCATATTTTCATATTAAGCACAATCTAATTTTATTTGAATAAATATAGGTACTGTGTACGACAGTCATCATTTCAAACAAAAGTTGAAGGCCATATATAGGCAACACTTCGTAAGTACTACTGTACACAGAATTATTTTAAAGTAGTTGTTTCTCACACTTCAGATTTTGGAAAGGCAGCCACAGTAGTAAATTTTTTTGGAACATAGCTGAACTTAATTTGGATATGGTATTTGTTCAATGATATTTGTTTCTTACTGAGATATCGTTTCAGTTCCAGCTTCTGACATCCTGAGATTTCCTGTCTTGAACTTTTTTTTCCCGTTTTTATAACTTACAGAATTTCGTCTCTAGTCAATTTCCATCAAAGTTTGTTCATCGTTATGATACTGGGTTGCTTAAGATAGCTTCACAGGGCTTTCTGTATACCTGTATTCAGCAAAGAATATAGTATTTCTTTATTGTAAACCCATTTTAGTTTTCTGCAAAAGAAAACTATTGTGTCAGCTTTGTCCACGCTTTTTCTGTCCTCCCTCAGATCTTGAAAACTACTGAGGCAAGAGGGCTGCAAATTGGTATGTTGATCATCCACCCTCCAATCATCAAAAATACCAAGTTGCAGCCCTCTAGCCTCAATATTTTTTTATTTTATTTAAGGTTAAAGTTAGCCATAATTGTGCTTCTGGCAACGATATAGGATAGGCCACCACTGGGCTGTGGTTAAAGTTTCATGGGCTGTGGCTCATACAGCATTACACTGACACCACAGAAAGATAGATCTATTTTTGATGGCCTTTATTATACGATGTGGCGACTGTACAGAAAACTCGATTGCGCCGAAGAAACTTCGTCACATTCCAAGCCATTACCAGATATTTTTGCAAGGCACAAAGAACTATATTTTGTGTTTCCTTTCAGTAAGAAAATTCCCAAGAAGGCATCTTTCCTGAAGAGAGACCTGGACGCCAGAGCTCATTCGGACATGTACCGCAGTAAGTTCAGGTAAGGGCTGAATTCTGATTCAAGAAGAGCTTATTTCAAGCTAACTAATCAGGTACTGATGATTTTTAACATATTCTGTTATAATATATACAAGATTATTGTGATTAGTTTCATCTGGTAAGTAGATTTGCTGTTTGTTATAGAGAGTGCTATACTGTACGCTTTAATGATGATGATTTTGATAATTCAGCTTAGTTAGGCATACAGCTTGAATAAAATTCATTGTTGTGTGCCTTCTTCAAATGACTGTATGCCAACCCAGTGCCACAATAAAGTTATTGAATGCCTTAGTGTCCCCTTTGTTTCATTAAAGGACTAAAGTATGACTTGACTCTACAGGCAAATTCAGCACCGACACCTTTAACATTAACAAAAATAACTTGCAGAATGTCACTTCCATTACTAGGTTGCCTCTTAGTGAGAAGTTAGATGGGTCGACCACGTGTTTTCTGTGGGCCCCGTACAAGAAGTCCTACATCAGTGGAACTTTGTATGTCTCTCCGAGTTACATCTGTTTTGATAGCAAGGTGAGTAGTTTTATTTTTTCTGACTTGAGGACTTTTTATTTTGAATTAAATTTCATGTAGTAGGTTGCGTTTTCCATGCTAAAATATCAGGAACTTGAAAAAGTCTGTCAGAATCATAATGTGCAGTACAGTAATCACTTTGGTGTAAAGGCAAATAGTTTTATGCAAATTTATCTTAAGGTTTTTGTAAAGTTAATGTGGATTTTGAGTCTACAACATTTTAGTCCAAAAGTAAGAATGGATTTCATTTTTCCAGTCTCAAGACAGATGATAATCTTAATTGTTATTAATTCAATAGATTTTGATTCTAAAGTACTGTACTAGGGAAGGCCTTTTTATAGGATCATTATTATTATTATTATTCAGAAGATGAAACCTATTCATATGGAACAAGCCCACCAAAGGGGCCATTGACTTGAAATTCAAGCTTCCAAAGAATATGGTGCTCATTAGGAGGTAAGAGAAGGCAAAGAGACATACAGAAAGAAGAGATTTCACTTATTAAAAAGAAATAAGTTAGTAATTAAATAAACAGATAGAAACGTATGAAAAGGCGTACAGTATATTAATGCCTCCCTCAGTCAGCCATATTACGACAGCACGGTACATCGTCATTCTCACAGATTGCCAACCTGGTGAGCATCGTGTGTCCCCTACGAGAAGTGCTGAGCGTTGAGCGCATAGACAACATCAAAGGGAACAGCTCCGTTAAAAGGGCCCTGTTCCTCTGCACGACCCAGAGCAGTTCGAGCAACTCGTTTCTCTTCAACGACGTCGGCGACAGGGACTTCGTCATACGGAAGCTTTCCGAGATGCTGGGGAGAACCATTCCGACAAAGAAGTACGTGACAACACTTCCGTTTCTGCTAAACAAACTGTTGCCTGAGGTAGTCTTATGCCTCTGTTCAGAAAGAAGAGAATTTAATGACCACTTGAATAGTAATGGATATCTTTCTCAGTAAGGTTGAATTCCTTTGTGACTCATCTCTCCCCTTCAGTATGAAACATGATTCACCTCTCATTTCCCTTCCATTTTTCACGTTGTCCGGTACTTTGGGGTTTGTTCTCCGTCTTGTCTTTTCAGTGTTTATTTTTATTATCCGGATAAAATGTGTTCCATGCTGTACAGTAATGCAAACCTAAGTAATAAGTCTATCTAAGGGAGTGAGGTTTGGATGATCTTAACATTTATTTAATTTTAAAAACTTCAAATTGCTTGTGTCTACAATTCTTAGTACTTCTACATGACTGCTTGTGTCAACAATTCCTTGTATGTACTTTTAAATGGCTGCCTGTGTCAACAATTCCTTGTACTTCTACATGACTGCTTGTATCAAAATTCCATGTACTTCTACATGATTGCTTGTGTCAACAATTCCTTGAATGTTCTTTTAAATGGCTGTTTGTGTCAACAATTCCTTGTACTTCTACATGACTGCTTTATCAACAATTCCTTGTACTTCTACATGACTGCTTGTGTCAACAATTCCTTGCACTTTTAAATGGCTGTTTGTGTCAACAGTTTCTGTACTTTTAAATGGCTGCGTATGTCAACAGTTCCCTTTGCTTTAAATGGCTGTTTGTGTCATAAATTCCTTTTACTTGTGAATGGCTGCTTGTACCAGCAGTTCCTTGTACATTTAAATGGATGTTTGTGTCAACAATTCCTTGTACTACCTTTAAGTGACTCCCAACCATCATGTTTTCAGTACAGGAGTTGGAGGACGGAAGAGGTTTATATGTACAGGTATTCTAGAGTTCTGTAAACGTAAGAGGTCACTTGCAGAAGGGGTGACGATGGAAGTGTCAAGGCGTGTCCGCTGAAGTGGATGTCTGAATATAAGTGGAGGAACTGCCGAGCCTGTTCTCCTCTCAGAATGTTGATTTCAGAATAGAGAAGAAGTATTCTTTTAAGGTTAACTGTTTGCCTAGTACGGTATATACAGAGTATGAATGATTGAAAGGCAAGAAAAGATAGAGATAGAAAGTTGCAATAAGAAATGGGTAACATAGAAGGAAAGACGGATCAGAATGATTTTGTAGTGAGTTGGTCACATAGAGACAATGAAAGACAATATGCTGGTTTCTGATGTGTCAAATTTGGAAGTTGTAGGAGGAAATAGGAGAGTAAGATCAGAAAAATGATAGTAGGGAGAGTATTTAATGCACTTTCTCATTACAAAATTGTCTACGTAACTAAACTCCCGTTGATGTGAACCAAGTTTTTCACCCAAGGCTATCAGAAGTTTTCAGCACCCCAAGATTAAAACCTCCAAAACCCTCAGAGATTTACAGCCCACAGGTTGGGAACCCAATATGTGTGATGGAAGTAACTGCTGTGTATTTAAGTTAATTGATGGCAAAGTGCTGTGTACTTGAATTAATTGATGGCAAAATGTTTTAATCCTTTTTAAATGTTATAGACCAGTGAGAACAAATTGATAACTAAAAAACACCTTGCTTTTTGTGTTGCGTTGGCAGTATTTAGAGTTTATGACATACAGTACTTAAGTGCTTAGCATTGTTGATGTCTGTTGTTAAGAAAATGGCAGTGCATTGCTGATTTTCTCTTTTGAGTGATAATAACTCGAGTGACGTCTTTCTTGCAGTTGCGAGATGAATGTATTTTTCGTTTTTAGTGCTTTACCGGACAACATCGGCAGAAAACCTGGAACGCGCAGCAATTCCATCAGCGAGGAAAGGGTCGAATATTCAAGTCCGACCTCACAAAGTAAGTTGAGTTGCAGTGTTTGATTTTGTGATTTTGCCGTTAAAGTTTGATTACACAACTTCTTCCAGACTGGATTGATACCAGAGAATAAAAAAATAGATTGAGTTATTTATACATGCCTTATTGTCAACAAAAAACAGCCTACATCATTAAAGGTCATTCATATCTTCACTTACATTACCGTCAGTGTGCTTTCTTATTAAAATACATCCAGTCTCACAATCTTTTAATGCAACTTCCACCCATCAGAGTCCAACACAACCTTGCACCTTAATTTTTCACCTAAAGATAACCTCCATTTTTATTGTATTTGCATATGATTGAAGGTCAGTTGGAGAGTGTTGGCCTTCTATTTAAGGTCCTTGTTCAGTAAATTTAGGGAGTTTGAGTTCTGAAACACCATGCCACTTCTTGTAGATATGTAGTACATGATAAATAACATGGATATATGCCAAAGTATAGTCACAGCTACTATTATGCATGAACCAAGATTAATCATTTAAATTTCATTGGAGTTTTGGCTATATTCCCTGCTTAGCAACCCATTTTGCAAAAGCAGAACTGTTGTTCTCATATCCTTACAGGACATCCCTTTTTGGGGTGGGCTAGTGCCATAAGTGCACCTCATGCATTGCACTGTAGGCATTGCTAAAGAATGTTTGCAGTGCCCCTTTGGTCCCTAGCTGCAACCCCTTTCATTCCTTATACTGTACCTCTGTTCATATTCTCTCTCTTCCATCTTACTTCCCACCCTCTCCTAACAGTTTTTCAGTAGTGCAACTGCGAGGTTTTTTCTGTTACACCTTTCAAACCTTTTACTGTCGATTTCCATTCCACTGCTGAATGACCTCACAGGTCCCAGTGCTTGGCCTTTGGCCTAAATTCTATATTCATTCTGTTTCTACGGGACATCAGCTATGCCAACTCGTTGTTTATCTCCAGGTCCTCCAGGCAGCCAGGAAAATGGAGCCAGCAGCAATTCGGAGAGTCTGGAAGCTGAAACTATCATGCTGCCGTTGAGGACGTTGTGTATAGGACCCGAGGAAGACCTCGAGGTTGGTGTTTCCAGATTGCAGTATCTGGCTTACTTCCCTGAGAATAGCTCAGGACTTCATGACTTATTGTAATCTTTGGGTATAGAACAGTAAATTAATATTAATTTGTTTTTGATGTGACCAGCTGATTCATTGTTTGTCCAAAGATCTGGTGTCCATTACTGTAAGTTGAGGTACCTGTAGTCAGCTCCATGACGCTTGGTGGAGAACTCATGACTGGTGATTTAAAATTATATGTTCATTTGTAACTAAAAACTACAATGCACTCTTAACTTCCTGATTTCTTCACAATTTGTATATGCTTGTCACTACAAAGCCTAAGATATATTCATTCATAAATGTGGGAAAAAGTGACCAGTAGTTTCTATATGCACATGTTCGTAACTGACTCAAGCTTCTTATATTCAACTCCTCAGGAGGGGGAGCATGATAAACGGAAGCTAGCCCTGTGGGAACGACACTGGAATGAGTATGGCAGGGGCGTCACGATGTACAGAACTGTAGAAACGGCACGGCTCGTTTTGGAAGGATTGCCGGACGATATTAGGCCTGAGGTTTGGATGATATTTTCAGGTATGTTTTGATCTGTGTTGTTCAGTTGTATTCGTTTGCTGCCAAGTAACGAAGCCTCCTTAATAAGGCTTTGTGTGTGTAAGGTATCCATCTGTGGATGGGCAAACCGCTGCATTTCATAGTCGAGCACTGAACTGTCTCTGCTTAGGCCAGAATTCAGGTTGTCTGTGAGGCTGTCCTAGCTTATCAAGTCAGACCCAGTAGATAGTGATTAGAAAATTAGAAAATGTTTTGTGGGCTTTATGAGGTCCATATAATGAAATACAGTAATTGAGTTATTCAAGTCCCACACCCATTCTTTACCAGAAGGTCTTTCATTCCAGAAATTACAGTGTCTTCCTGGCAGTGTTATAGTGCCACAGTAAACTAAACCTCAACAAATTTTGTTTCGTACATAAAAGTGTCTGTTTTAAATAACTTTGTGCTTTGGCTCAAATTATTGATTGTTGTAAACATTTAAACTGGAAAAGAAAAGGTTAGATGAATTTGCTCAGGTAAGAGAAATCCTCTCAGTACAAGTAAGACCTCTATGTCTCCCGATTAATTCAATCTGCACTAAGCTTCACTCAAAAATACACTTTGCACCCAGTCAGAGGGGATTGAGGGCAGTGGTTCGATGTTTGGAAGATGTCAAAAATAAAAATGTTTGTGCATTTGCATAAACTTTCAGGGAGTATTTTAGTTTTATTATACAGTATTGTCTTTGTAAATTTTTTTTTTTGTAAGTCAAGTTGTTAGAAGACAATCTATACATGTTCTGTGGCATACGGAAGAGAAGAAACATGAAAAAACATGGAACAAAAATTAACGCAAAGATAATAAAACAAATGAAAAATTAAAATGCGAAAGTGCACTGTTCTCCATTGTTGTTCCAGGTGCCATAAATGAACAAGCAATGAACATCTCTCACTATGAACAAGCTGTGATCGCTGGACTGAAGAGGGGTGGCCCGGCGAACGACGAGATTGAGAGGGACCTCCACCGGTCGCTTCCAGAACATCCGGCCTTCCAGAGCGAAACGGGAATTTCTGCTCTCAGGCGTGTCCTCTGTGCCTACGCGTGGAGGAATCCTGCGATAGGTAGGCACTGATATTGGTTAATAATTTGAATTGTCTTTGTTTCACAGCCGTAGGAGGTTGCATGACAACTTCAGCAAGCAGAGGTTCGTGTTTCCTGCATAAGTGTTTCCCCTTATTCATAGTTTCTTTCTGTTATTTTCTTTCTGTGTTACCCATAACCATCTCTTACTTCTCTCAGATGAACGCCAAATTCTTTGGAAGCTTGGATTTCAGGTCGGTGGCCTCTGTAAGCTTCTTCCATATGAGTAGGGTTCATCCGCTGAATAATAATAATGTTGATAATACTAATAATTCATTACTAATTCAATGGTTTGTTATACGGAGGAGTTTTACTGCCAGAAATTTTGGACATTTTAATTGTGTGTGGTTTAAGAAGCTGTACTTCAAATGATGCAGAATAAAGTTAGTTAATAGAGATTTGTGTAAAACTTTATATTAGATTCACAGCATCTGGAATGATAGTGGTTGAGATTAGTAAAAGTCACAAAACATTTTAGCTGAACCTAATTGCTTTTACTTTGGCTGGGGTTAATTTCTTGATGTTGGTGACTGGGCATTCTTAACTGCTAAACTGTTCATTACTGTAGCAGAGCAAAACATGAATTAAATGAGTAAATGAATGAAAAGGAAGTAATGATTTGGTATTGCAATAATATATAGAAATCAGCTGATGCTAAATAAGTAGATTCAAAGGATACAATTGTACAGGCAGTCTCCACTTACTGGCTGCATTGGTTAACGGTTTATCTACACTATTTTCACTGATTTTTGGTTAGTGGCACTCAGCCGGGAACAGGATCCCCTCCGTTAACTGGTGACTGCCTTATCGTATTTTATTTTGAGACTTTTTTTTATCCTTACAGGATATTGTCAGGCGATGAACATTGTAGCGTCCGTTCTCTTAGTATACTGCAATGAGGAAGAAGCATTCTGGCTGCTGGCGGCACTAAGCGAACGCCTTCTTCCGGATTACTACAACACCAAGGTTGTCGGGGCCTTAGTTGATCAGGGAGTCCTCGAAGACCTCATTCTAGATCACCTACCGGACCTTCACGCCAAACTCTCGAGGCTCGGAATCATATCTTTGATATCGCTGTCGTGGTTCTTGACCCTCTTCTTAAGGTGCGTTTGTCCTTGTCTCTGCTTAGTTATGTCTGTGGTAAGGTGCCAAGGTCTTGTGTAAAAGGGCATATAATATCTTCTGTTTTCTCTGGATGTCATGCTACCTCCCATTCCCTGACTATTGCTTCTCAGCCATTTGCTTTATACAGCAATACCTCTCCCAATTGTGTTAATTTATTCCAGGACTTGCGACATAATTAAAAAATTACCGAGACACCCTACAGACCCCAGTAAGTAACACCATAACATCACTAATACAATGTCATTTGATAGTTCAACAGTTCTGGTGTCATTTTAATAAATTTATACATTTTAATTGATGTTAATGTATACAGAAAAAAAATAGCACTTGTACCCTATGGAGGATGAAGATATGCATTATCATAGAAGCCCCAAGACCTGGTACGGGCAATGCAGTACCCAAGAGCCAGGCACAAAATGGCACTTAGCGGCTCTTTCCCTCATGTATATCCTTACCGTTACGTTTTCTGGTTAGTTAGCACTGAATATATTCTGTTTTAATATTTCAATTTATTCCCCTTGTCTCCTTCTCATCTTGATCATATTCCAGCTATTATTTCCACTTCATTTAAGAATAAATCTTTTGGGCCAGCCAGTAGGTCTTTTAAATTTGTTCCAGTGACCTGATTAAACCATCTTTCAGTGACAATATAACCTCGACACAGAAAATCAAGGTGGTTGTTGTATTGGTTTTGTAAATCTTTGCTGATTTATGTTTGTTTTGCCCTATTCCCTCACCCCTCAGCGATATAACCAACCTCATTTTCAAAAAGAAGACATCGTGCTTACCCCATACAAACGGGGAAAGAGCACGTTAAAAGAAGAAGAAGAATTTGGGCCGGTGGGTCCATTCTGCCCCACTTGAAGCAAACCTTGATGCAGTGAAAGTATTTAGGGTGCTTTGAGATTTCTCCCAGCGTTGTTACTTTCTGCCATTTTGTCCAAATGTCTGTTCCATTTAACTTTCCACTCAGTTAGGTCTTGACTTTGTCAAAAGCACATTTTTCTTCATTGCTTTGTTATCCCTAGGCTAAGGGGACAGTTTCCATGCTGCAATTTCAGCTCTTTCTGTTGGAAGGATCATCTTCTGCTAAATGTTCCCTCACTTGGTCATGCCATTTAATCCTTTGACCTCCTGTTGAATTTCTACCTCTTCACTCTCTCCTCCTCTCTCATCCTAACCACATGCCCCTTCCATCCTAGTTGTGACTCTCTTATCGTATCAGTAATCTTTACCGCCCTGGAACTTCAAATTTCGTCGGTTCCAGCTTCTCAAACAACCTGAGGGGCTTTTTCAAAAACTAATCTTTCGTGCTTTGCACAAATGTCTGCCCTTTAGTCAACAGTTAATAAATGAATGTGAATTTGGCTTGTTTTCTTCTGTAGTTATTTTCTCTGGTGAAATATTTGTTTGAAATGATGATAAACTGTGGAATCCCACAAACTCGCTTGTTTTGGCATTTTGTTTACATCAGACCTCTTCTTTTATCATTCAGCGTGATGCCCTTCGAAGCAGCGGTTCACGTGGTCGACTGTTTCTTTTACGACGGCGCCCGTGTGATCTTCATGGTGGCCCTGGCTATCCTGAATGCCAACAAGGATGTTCTTGAAAGTAAGTGGATTTTGTTATTAGCCTTATTATTTTCATTATATTTACTTCATTATCTTTATCATGGTAAAGTACAGTGCACTGACAATGAATTCATACATATTCTTACAAAGATTGTTGCCTCTGGGAGCATTTGAAGAGTATGCGGAATTGTTTGAAGTTGTAGAGAAATGTAACATCAAAAAATAAAGGTGTTGAGTGCTTTTCATGACTTATGTACAGTAACTTTGACCCTATTACATATGACAGTAAAGATTTTTTCAGTTTCAGACTGAGACTTGTAATGCTGTGTATTCAACGCATAATTTTGAATAGCATGATATATTCAGTATTAAACAAAAACATGGCGCAGTTTGATTACAGATTCATTCACATGACAGAAAAAATGTAGCCCTGCAAAAACTTACCCAAACTAGCAAAAATACATTTGACCTGGACTAGACCAGCGATGTCGCTATGCAGCGAATTATACTAGACACAAAAGATCACATTTTGATACGCCATACTGGCTTTTGACAAAGGCAGACGAACACAAAACTAAATGCCCAAGAGAGTGGAAGAAAGGTAGTTAGTGGGGTGATGAATCAGTTAGGTTGGAAGTGAAGAAGCCAACTTGAAAGATTAGACAGACATGAGTCAGTCGCATTTGTTTCAGCATCTATGTTTAGCCCACTGACTGGATTATTCTGTTATGTATGAAATGTTTTTATTTTACTGAACAGACATCAGAGGAAATCTTACATCCACTATTCAGTTGAGGTGCCAATTCCTGACCACTGGGTGCTAGACCAACAGACTTATGTTATAAGATAACTAGTTACAGTATATCCGACACCAGTTCTCTGTTTCAGAATGTGATGATGAAGGGGAGGCCATGATGATATTATCCGAATACTTGAGCTCAATCACTGCCGCAAAGCTGAGGTACGGGAAGCGTAAAACCAGCGTCTGTGATGAAGCCGTAACTTCGGAAGGGGCTGAGGTAAATATCTGCTTTGTAGAATTGCTCTGTTATCTATGACTAAAGAAAAATAGAATAAAGGAAAGAGTCATAAATTGATGTGGGGACAATGCTTTATTTTCTATTCAGACTACAGAATTATTAACATAACACAGTGATGGTGTCTTGAAAATGATTGAAATATGTATTATTAATCTGTACCTGATTTTGTGATTTTTTCTATTCATTTTGCATGTTGAACAATTTTTTGTAAGATGAATAATGGGGAGTTATGCTCAAGTCCTAAATGTCTCCATGTGGAAAGTACCTTCTCCTGATGAGTTGAACTCTAAATAAATGACAGGGGAAAGAAAAAACTATTATTTTATTTTGTACTTTAACCAGACTTCTCAATTAGCATTCTTGACTCCTTCATCTTACTGTTGGACTAAATGCTTTATGTCTCTATATAGACACCACCCTTCTTACAAACGTTTGTATGTTGAAGAATTGTTTGTTTGTTGGTTACTGTACTCTTAATGCTTATTTAAGTACAGTATTATATAAATCAATACAGTACTGTACTTTTTTTTATTCTAAAACACAACGCAAAACAAAATTTGAACTTACGGAAGGCAAAAACAAAATTTTAATTTGAACGATTTGTTTGTATCTCTGAATGTTTGTAAGTTGAATGTTCATAAGTAAGGTGCAGTCTGTATTCTTATACTTATACATACTCATATTTTAAGTTAGTTACTGGAGTTTTGAAAGGTACCCAAGATAAGTAGCTTACAATATTTTCTTTGGGTAGATAGTGAAAAGATCTTGATGAAAAGTTCATGCTTGAAATTGTGTCACGACTCCGCTAGCCTATACAACCGTACATATATAGTTCTTGAGACAGTCTTCCTCTTTGCAGGCATCTGTGAACATTACTGACATTATTGAATCTGGATACAAAAACTACGGATTCATTACAAACGTCGCTATAGAGAGGTTACGAGTGAAGCATCGCCTCCGCGTTGTTCAGTTGCTCGAAGACACTGCTATGAAGAACACGCTGCGTACAGTGGGACCTGATTGCTTGCTGAGTGAAGAGGATTTAAGAGTAAGTAATGAGAGTTTTATATGTTTATGATGCTGTTATGTGTGTATAAGAGGCACAGTACAAAATTTTGGGCATTAAAAGAGAGGGGGGGCCAGGGAAGTGTACACCTTCATTCCAAAACCTGTACAGATTAGTAACATGACCTCGTTCTGATGCTGTGGGTTCTGATCCTGCTACAAATCTCAGAATTTCTTCATATTCTCGCATTCAGATCTCAGGGCTTAAAGTGACAAGCATATCCAAAAAGTGTATAGAATTTGAGAAGTTAAGAGGGCATTGTGGCTAGTAGAGTTACATATTTCATCAAAGTTCTGTGGACTGCACAGCCATAACAACAGCTGGAATTATTGCAATCCAAGTTCTCATGAACTTTATCTAGAGTGTCGTGCTTGGGCCAAAAAATTTCAAATGAACAGAACTGAAATTTTAGTTCAGCAACCCAAACTAAAACTTATGTTGTGGATGTAAGTTCATTTAAAGAATGGTCAGAATTCCTCAGCCTTTTCAGTTTTTTAATTATTAAGTTTCTAAGAATCTACACAAGATGTTTTTCCTCTTGAGACCTTAAAAAATTCAGTTCTTATGTGGGGAATTAGAACTTCCTTGCATTTAGGTTACACCATTGTGAAAAAATCAGTTTTATTTAAACCTTGTTAACATGTTTAACATATGTTAATGTGTACTGCAGAAGACATTTTTATATTTACTTATTTCAATTTCTTGCGAATGGACACATCTCCCAGGAACTAGTTGCATATGTTCGAGCAGAACAGATTCTAGGGGCGGACGATAAGGAAATCAGACAACGCAGTATGTCTGGGAATCAGCTGGGGCAAGAAGGATACGCGCTGGGTTACGAGACTTTTCGTCAACTGTTCTTGACTGCCTCTCCCTGGGGTCAGGGGGACAGAGCAGATTCTCTTGTCACGAGCATGTTCAACGTAAGTAATATTGTTGGTATTCAGTGGTCAGTGTTATACTGCATATAGGACCTTGGAGACCAGTCCTTTTGCTATTTTGAATAAGTTTTTTTAACAGGTTTGTGTTTGATTTTTATATCACCAATGTGAACTTGAGCGTACGTTATTATTTTCAAAAAAATATCTTGTCGGTTTGCCTAAAGAGGTAGAGATTTGAATCCAGTATTAACTTTAGTGAAGCCTTATATACTGTATTATGTAACGTTTTGTGTTGTTTCAGAATTATTCCACTTACTTTAGACTTCTTCCTTACAAACATTCTCATCCAGACTGTCTACGTTACGAACATTCCCACATCAAGTTTTTCATTTGTTGAATCAAATGATAAGTTTGTTTTCCTACCCCATACAGTATTGTGTATGCTCTTTGAATTCATGTACGGTCCGAACTCTTGGTTGTGCCAAAACCATCTGAGTCTTAGAGGTCTTGTTCTGTTATCTAGTCTCTAGGAGTCACATTCTCAAGATTGCATTTTGTTTGTACAGTAATTGTCACTTTTATAGAAGTATGTTCATGTTATGGGTCGATATTTTCCCTTAGGCAAAATGGCATTGGCTTTAGTATTGAATAAAGAGAAATGCACCAAAAATAAGGTAGAATTATTGGTAATGCTTCTTCCTATGTGTCTATTAGGGTGTTTAAGTGTCTGATTGGAAGTAAATGAGTTAGATTTTAGGAAAATAACAAGGGCCGTGAAATATTTTACAAGAGGTCTTGTAAAAAAGTATATCTTAGTTTTACCAGATCACTGAGCTGATTAACAGCTCTCCTAGAGAGGGCAGGCCTGAAGGATTAGACTTATTTTACGTGGCTAAGAACCAATTAGTTACCTAGCAACGGGACCTACAGCGTATTGTGGAATCGGAACCACATTATAGCGAGAAATGAATTTCTATCGTCAGAAATAAATTCCTCTAATTCTTCATTAGCCGGCCGGAGACTCTAACTCGGGCCTAGCGAGTGCTAGCCAACAACTCTACCGACTCGCCCAATGAGGAACTGAGAGATCTTGTAACGTATACAAAGGGATGCATAAGCTGTCAGGAAGGGGCTGAGAGAGAAAACATGAAACTGAAGTACGCCGTTGCATTAAAAGGAAAAGTGCTTTGGAGTATGTGAGTGGCGGATTTTTGCTGATGATACGATGTTGGCAAAAGCTTTGGAAAATCTGTTTAGAGGAGATAGGGAGTGGCTGTGACTTAGCGTAAGGTAATAGTGGCAAAGAGAAATTAGAAAGCCATTTTGGGTAAATGTAACATGTTAAGATAAGAGAATAGGTAAGTCACTTAGCAGATGAAACGTGAAAGGTTCGTATTTTCCCATTCAACCCATCACAAATACAGCATTAACAAGACATAATATTGCATTAAATTAGCCACAAATAAGAGTTCTTTATTTTGTACTTTAAGCAAAGTCTTTTGTATCTTTATTTTGTACCTTTCAGATGTTAGATGTTGACGGATCCCACATGCTCAGTTTCCGATCGGTCGCTTGGCTGTACGGTGTGTTGTGCGTTGGAGATTTTGCAAGAAAGCTCCGCTTATTTTACTACTTGCATCTAGCCTTTCCGCCGAGTTTGGATGATGTAGATACTGTAAAAAGGGGTAAGAATACCTTTTTTCAAGGTGGGATTATTTTGAACAATAACAGCCCAGTTTTTTAATATATTGAGTAACTATGTTATCGTGTGTATTAATAATATTTTATCAACCTTGTCATTGAGTAGGTTGTACTGTAGTTTATAATAGCACACAATAGGTAATCATTATGATATTAAAGAATAGTTTTTAGGGAAATTTGCCAGTTTTAAGTTGAATCATGGGGATTGCCTTATGTTATCTATTTAAGAAGTATTGTAATTGTAAACTTTCCAGAATGTCTTTTGAGAAAGTGTTTCCTTTTCGTTACTTGTAGATAATCTTTCCATAAATTGGGAAGAGTTTGAGTTGTCTATAAGGAATAATAAAGTTTCAGAGAACTGGTTTTCCGTCCACTGATAATCTGAGAATTATCAGCTCATATTGTGCAACAGATAATGTCGGTTGGGTAGGCTTACAAAAGCTATTAAATTATATGTACATATCTTAATATAGTAATGCAAATTTTCTTCTGTACTTAAACGTTAATGAGATTATAAGAAGTAAGCTCTGTGAATTGCAGTCAAGCGTAATCATTTGAATAACTACATATCTTCCTGACCTCCCGCAGAGGAAGTGGAAGAAGAAGCCGCAGTCGAGGCCGAAGAGTATTTCGATGTCATTGAGGAGGACTTTGGCAAAGGCAAACTGGACCTTAGTATATCCGATGAGGAGAGGCTCTCTGCTAATAATTCCCCTAAGAAAGGTAATGGTGTTTAGGTGATATGATACAGATTTGAAAGGATTTGACGTACCTATGTGTGTTGCAGTACAGATTGTCATTTTTATTATTAGCTTTATTAGGTGGTTTGCTCCCGTGATGCATTTGCAGGCATTACTTAAGGTTCTTTGCAGCGACCATTCGGTCACTAGCTGCAACCCCTCTCGTTCCTTTTGCTGTACCTCTGTTCATAATCTCTTTATTCCAACTTATTTTTCACCGTCTGCTAATAATTGATTACAGTGCAACTGCGAGGTTTTCCTCCTGGTAGACCTTTAAAACTTTTTCACTCATGCAATATAAACATTTATACGTAGAAAAAGTCCAGCTATGAAAAAATTGTACTTTATTGGCGAGTTTAACAAAAGAAGTGATCGTTCAGTTTTAGACTGCAATAGAACATTGAACAAAATTAACTGGATGATGATGAAAGTAAGAGGCTAGCTTATCATAATCTGTGTACTAGTGTTGCTCGTCAGATCATTAATTAAGAAGGATGATTGTAAACAGACTTTACCATTGTGTTTCATGGAATTGATATATGACTATGTTTCCCCTCTCTTGCTCTCAAAGTATACAAGGATGACCTGACTGGTCTAGCCACCATCCACAATCGGGATTATCGGAAGTATGAGCAGCGCTTCTTGCCGCCCATGAATCAGGAGCAGTTCATCAACATGTGGCGAACTGTTTACAGTTTCTTCGCCCTGGAAACAAACCAGGAAATCTTCACCTCGCTCTCGAGAGTTGGTATGTATCGAGATTTGTTGAAATTACTTTTTAAGAATAGAATTCTCTTTGTTGCGTGGGTCTTACTCCGTGAGGTCCCCGTAGCAGGGCAGTGCCATCAGTGCACGTCGTGCGGTGCACTGTAGGCATTGCTTAAGGTTCTTTGCAGTGTCCTTTCGGCCCCTAGCTGCAGCCCCTTTCACTCCTTTTACTGTACCTCAGTTCATGTCCTCTTGATTCCATCTTCCTTTTCACCCCCTTCTAACAATTTACTCATTGTGCAACCACGAGGTGCTCCTCCAGTTCCACCTTTCGAACCTTTTCACTGTCAGTTCACATTTCAGCGTTGAAATGACCTCATAGGTCGCAGTGCATGGCCTTTGGTCTAAATATTCTATTCCATTCTGTTCTGTGAGGTAGTAGTTTGATGGCTTGAGATACATTGAAATGACTTTTCCAGTGCTGTCAACTGAGTGACTGTATTCTCTTCCAGGAACGTTACTTCTGCAGATTGGTGAGGTGGGACGAAGAGTTAAGGAATGTGCTTCAAGAAGCATCAGTGAAAGTGTAAGTGGGGTTGAAAGGGTGATTTCTAGTCAGAAATATGATAAATAAATAATTTCAAGTAATTGATTGGTTTAGGTGTTATTATTTACAATTCAGGAGTTTGTTACTTTTACTAGTAAATAGCACATAAGTAAAACACTCTTATACATATTTATAATGTTGTGGAATTGGTTACAACATACTATATATTGTTAAATTTACCTGTAATTAAGTCGCGCAAGTAATTGACAAAATGTTTAATGCTAGTTTCCTTCTTTGTGATTTACCTCGACAGTTATCTGATTTTAAAGATATAAGCCATTGGGAAGTAAAGTCACTATTTGTATAAGACAATATATCGTATGTATATTAGTATTCATTACATTGAGATACGTATGGTAACGTGAGTGTGTATTTTTTCCACCAGGCAACACCTACTGACAGCAGTATCAACACAGATACAAGTTCAGAATCATCCAAAAAGGTTTCTACACTCGATTCTCTCATGCCTTCGGAACTTAGCAGTGCGTGTACCCAAGCACCAGACAAGCCATTGTCGACGGACGAAACCGAGAGAAAGGCACGGGAACTGGACGTGTCTCACCTCATGAGCGTTCCCAGTGCCGAGTACAGCCTGCAAAAGTCACCGGATGACGAGAGCAGCGACAGAGAGACGGACAGTGTGTCCAGTACCTCTAACGTCCACTCGTCCTCTTCTGCGTCGCATTCTGAACTAGAGTGGAGCATTTCTTTCGAACAGTTCTTGGCGAACGTGGCCAACGAAGAGAGACTAGTGAGCTTCTTCGAGAGGTCGTTCAGTCTGGCCGAAGAGGTTCAAAAGCTCAGGAAACGGCAGGCGGTCAGCACGAACGGGAACTTCTCCACGGCCACCACTCCTTCCTAACTGATTGTTTTGATAACAAGTAGAAAGATCTGTATATTGTATGTTGGTAATGGAAGACATACTTTAGGCGACGTGACGTAAAGACACTCGGCAGTTTTCACGGAAACTTTTTATACTTGTGACTTAGAAGTAAGGCAGTTTATCATTCCTTGTATATTACCGTAGTTTTAGTGATGTTTTACATAAAGCATATATTTCATAGTTGTGGGAAAATCACTTTGGTGTTTTAAAAAGGGCCATCAACTGGCAGTGCAAAGATTGATGTCATGTTGACCATGGCAGTTGCTCAAGGCATTGGTTCTGTTTTAGACGTGGTGTGATGCAGGAACCTTCTGATGAAGAAACATGATTCATTCGAGAAAAACGTAGCTGGATTTATATAACTATATGTACTTGTTTTAGTATCGCGTGATTTGATTTGATTTTACGAAACTTGTCAAGCCAAGCACCATGGCACTTTTGGCCATTCAGCGGCCAAGACAGCCAAAAGAGGGAGTTCGAGAGGATGGACAGCAGGAGAAAGAGATCCAGAAGTAACAGTCAGAGGTGTTGGACAGCAAGATTGAAGAAAGGAAGTAGGAATGGGGGTAAAGTAAAAGGCTAAAAAGTGGGTACGGCTAGGGGCCGAAAGGACGCCGCGAACACCCTTTAGTAATGCCTACTGTTCATCATGTGAGGTGCACTGACAGCACTGTTCCCCCCCCCTACAAGAGCTTAGCATTGCAACAATTTGCAAATTAATTTAATGTGAGTTCTTGTCATAATATACAGTATACTGTAGGCATTACGTTTATTGGTTTTTGGTTATACAGTACACATATAATACCACTATCCTCTTTCCTCTATATTCTTCTAGAACAGAACACAAAGAAACACAGCACTCAAATTATTAGTACCTGAAAGAATGCAGATGTTCTCGCCAGAATAAATTGGAAGGGTTGTTCCTGGTAATTCATTTTCTTATATGCATTATCTATGTTTATCTTTTAACCTTATGAGACTTACACAAAAGACCCATCATCTAAAAGACCCCTTGTTTTATAAATCATGTTTTTACATATGTTAGCCTTCGCGGAAGGTCTTCACATTTCCACATCTTATGACTATTTAGTTCTTAATCGACAGGCACTGTGCAAACAGTTCATCTCACCTGCGTCAACTTTTTAATATCTTTGTAGTTCCAATTATTGCTTCTGAAGACTGTATTCTTTCAATTTTTTACCCACACCCAGCTGCCTTCCTTAATTTTCGTATTCTCGACTCTTTGATTTTCTCAAGTTCCACCGTCATCAGCGTCATTTTACTCCAAAATCCCTGTACGATACATGTACACCTAAATACATTACCTGTATGAATTTACTCTTCCGTTAGTCCAACACCCACATCTGTACTTGTTACTTCAGTTTCCTGGTTTCCATTTATCCTCATGACCTTCCTCTTGCAAACACTTTCAACTCTTCTAGTTTCTGCAATTTATTCCTACTATTCCCAATCAGTCATGTATCATCTGCAAACATCAACTATTCCATCATCCATTCATGTCCAGTCTTCAAATCCCTCAAAGCAAGCAGCCTTTGATACAAAAGACACCCTCATCTTAGTCCCACTTTGACACCAAACCAGTCACTTTCCCGTAAATTGTAACATACAGATCCCATAAATTGTAACATACTTTGCTTTTATGATAGACACTTGTGTTATGCCTCTGTTAGCCTTACAGTCATCTTTATCATCTGTGTACTAACACAACAGCATAATTTGGTTCTTTCGCATCTTCTGTCCTTCACATTTAGTATAATATAATATGGTAACAAGTCCAACAATTTGCTAACCAATTGTTTGGGAAACATTATTCAATAGATTTGAGGAACAGTCCCCTTTCTAATGTAATTTCAATTCTAATTCTAGTTTGTTCGGAATGAAGATTTTAGCCCGCTGTGGCCTGTTCAATTCCATTGGCTTTCAAGAAGATTCTAGCTTGACAACTTGGGTAGGTGACATCATGGGATGGAGACATGGCTGCTCCCACGATACTTAAGGCTGTCCTGTACGTGAGGTAGACATACACCATAAAGTATGAAATGTATGTGTCACTATATCAAATCTTGTTAGAAAATACAGTGACACCAAGCATTTAAATTGACTATACTGAGTGGTAGGTTTTTGTATTATTTACCGTCATGGTGAGATGGAATTTCATGCTGTCAGGAAACTATCTATCTTGTGAGATTCCTGTTAGACTTGTGTACCAAATTGGCCTCCACTATTGGAAGGCATTCTGATGGAGTAAAGAGTCACCTACTGAGGTACTGCCTAGCCTGAAGAAGAATGAATTGATGATAGGATCTCTAGCTGATATGGAAGGGAAGGTGTTAATGGAAGACTAAAGGAATCTCAGCAGCAAACCAAAAGGGAAGACAAAAACAATGCAAGCATGGCTGGACAAATTGGAAATGGAGTAGCTCCCTGGACATTGCAATGGAAGCTGATTCAAGTACTCATCACTGAGGAAGCGAAAATTTCACATAAAAAATTTAGGACTAATAGCTCGATGTCGTCCTGGTTTGGTGGTTGAGAAATCTGAAGACCCGTCATGGCCTGAGACAACTATATAAAATGTCTGCTGAAGGTGTTGAACATTTCAGCGAGATGTTTATGCAGCTCATACTTGAACATGGGGGAAAATTTAAGGACCTGAGGGCACTGGAAAATTTGGGAATTTTGCCCATGTCACAGTGTGCATTGGGAGCACCTGACGACCGCAGAATCCTTAACTCTAACCTCCACAAGGAAGGTCTCTGTAGACTTCAAGATTTTCTTACTGGACAACCTTCAAGTTCACCCTCTGGCCAGTGATCTAGCAAATGGCGATCATTTTTGCAAATGTGTCCTCTTCAAATCAGGCCAAAGATGAAGGTGTTATCCAGAAATTTAAGTGAATTCCTTCCTCTTTGTTCCAGAGTTTGTCCCCACAAAGTTCATGGTAGGAATGGTGGCTCGATATGTACTTTATTCCAGGAAGATGAGGATGACAAAGAGAATTTAGTGGGCTCGTTAAGACAGAGAACAAATTGTTCAGGATGCAACAAGATGACGATGCACTATTGGTCTCGTAGTTGATGGCGATATAGATCGAGTGTCATCAACAGTGAGGCTATAAACTTAAGAGGAATTGACAGACATAATTAACAGATATTAAACAAGCATCCCTATGAGAAGTGACCCCATTTTCCAAAGAGCTCTGTAAACTGATGAACAGTGGAAGAAAGGTGAGTGACAAGCTGAAACGTAGTGTTCTCTTCGAAGTGTCGTAAGAGGTGGTCGAGTTATGTCTGTGTATATTTAGACATATTTTGGGAAGGAAAAATTTTAAGTAATGTGACACTAGGAATAAGCCTTACAAGCTGGTTGTAGTTTACGGACAAAATGCTAAGCCAGGTAACCTGATTAACCATTTTGGAATACCTTCTTACCATTTGGCACAGGATCAACCCCAGAAAGCCTGAATAACCGGACTTTTTCTCGACTCACTCTGACACAGGACTTGATTTCGTTGAGATAGCATTTAAGACCTATTTCCCTTTCTCTCGGCATTTGTAGAGGGACTTTCTCCACCTGAATTATTTATGCATTTACTTTATTTCCCTCCTAATTCTGTCCAACTTCTTGATCGTTGCTGCGTTCCAACATTCACCTCATTCAAGGACAAAGCCTTTGGAAGCACTGAAATAATAATGCAGTGTCCTAAATGATTTTTTCATGTTTACCCTCAAATTTTATATCTCGGTTTTTCTCCACCCACTTTGTTCTTGCAGGCTGCTGCAAAACCATGTCTGCAAATGCTTTTCAGATAATGTAATTTTCCCCTTTAATTATAGTCTAAGTTCATCGTCCCACCAGTTACCTGCATTTATTAATACTTCCTTCCCTCCTAAACACACAAGCACTCCGCGCTGAATCGGTGATCTCATCCTTTGAAAACTGTACACTTACACTTCAGTATATTTAGCTTGAGTCCATTAGTTATCCAGCATATTATAAGTTAAACTTACCTCATCATCAAACCTCTCGTTTTGATGATACTGTACAACCTTATTTTCAACCTTTAATCTCCAGTTCAAATTGTGTCCACATTTCTTTCAACTAGATAATGATCATATATACCTCCAGTTTTCAACCAATTAATGATCTTATATACCTCCAGCCACTCTCATTACAGTTACGTCCATCAGCTTGCTCTTCTGCCTTAAGTGTAGTCACAGTTGATCGAGCATAATTTTTCCGTACCATTTTCTCATTCTCAAGTACAGTGTACTTACGAATACTGAATTATACTTTTGGAAACCAATCGTTTCCAAGTCTAGCCTTTCCGTTCTCCTTGACTGACATAATACTGTTATAACTGATCCTGCATAACTAAAATAAACATATTTTTTGGTCACGAAGACAACCTGAAATACATGAGTGTAAATCCTTTAGTACTCTTTTTGTTATATCTTTTCACAGCACACTGACTTCAGAAATATTATTGTATCTGTTTATATAAAGACATAAATTTATTGTAGTGTTTATAACAGAAACTTCTTATATCAGTTTATGTAAGGACATTGCTACATTCAGTCATAAGACAAGAGATTGGTACAATAAGCATCTTTGAGGTTTACTGACTCCTGGCTGTAATACTACAATCTTAATCTCATTCCTGAACAGGACACACGATGAAATATCTGGGAATACCAGTTACATAATATTTCATTCATTAAATTTGTTACGTCTGACGACAGCGGATGATTTTGACCAGTCGGTTTTGTGCGGATAATAGTCCTTGTTCTTACAGACTATGTTGTTCTATTTAAGTAATATCTTTCCTTTTATGCAACTGAAAAGTGAATTACATTGGTAAGGAAGTTTTATGAATAATATTGCATTTATCTACCAGACTGATTCGAATACAAATTTATATTTTCGCATGTGCGTACACATTTAACATCTTTGTCCTGTAGCTTGTGCGAGATGTTTCCAAAACCAGGGAGTTATTAAGGGTACAAGGTGTTCTTATCAGTTACAATTTTAGGAAATGTAAAAATTCTTTTGTTTATTTTCTTCCTTATTTAGACTTTTACTCATAATTTCTCTTAGTTAATAGAGTTTTATTCCTCTTTCCCAGATTGTAATGAACAACACATCTGCATATTCTAGGTCATTTCTTAATGCCATAAGGTACACTGATGGGGTCAAACTGGCTGTCCAGTTTAAACACTATGACATGTAAAGGTGACATATTGAATAGTTCGCAGATTCTGTTACGTCTAATAATGATTATACAGTATTTTAGTTTTCCAGTTCTGTTGTATGTAGCGATTATATTTTTTTCTATGTGAATTGTATCGATGAAATTTTTTATTAGACTTTTGTAAATAGGATTCATTTCATCAGTCTGCATAATTAATACACAATTGTGGTACTAATGGTTTCCCACAACCATCTTGAGTGTTTGCTGGTGCGGTCCCAATTGAACGTGACTTTGCAGTTATCAATATACAGTGGATTAATGCAATTATTTTCTTTAGTTCCAGTGGAAAGTTGTGAGTGTTTATTTGAACAGCAATATAATGCGTACGTTTGTTAAGAATGACCGCACGTCCAAACTAGTCGTGTGTCTGATTGAAAGGGAAAAGCCATGTGATTTTGCCACGAGGTAAGTTTGATACAATTCCTAAAAATGATAAAGTACTTTGCGAGGCATTTTGGTAACTTGTGTGTGTGTGATGAAGCATACGGAGTGGTTAATCATTTGCATTGGTTTGTTTAGGTTTGAGTGCATTCTTCCAAATCTTTTGCATTACCCCTTGCTACGTTCCTTCCTTCGACTGTTCTGTGACGATCTTTCTTCATTACATTTACTCCCAAATACGTATAAAATTCGATTGCAACAACTCTACTCATTGTCACATTTTCAAGTTTCTCCTTTTACAAATACTGTCAAACTTTATTTCTTTTACAAACCTTTAAACTTTTCTCCTTTTACAATGTTTTCAAACTTTTTTTCACCAGTTTGGGACGTTTTTCTTCACCGTCGACAACCAACACTATATCTTTTGCAAACCTGAACCACTTCACCACACTCCATAACTATATAGTTAATTGTGTTGTGATTTCTTGATGGTTGTAAGACATGCTTCAGCGCACTCTTAAGAATTGTTATTCATTTTTACATAACACTGTGGTGCCGAGGTGACGGAACCGTAATTGATAAATTAAATGAGTGAAAGCCGTGCCATTTTTATTGTTATTCAGAATGTGGAATATAGTAGGACTGGTAATTTCTTTCAGATTTGAAATTATAAATTTTATTATTTTTGTCTCTCGTCGTTTGCTTTCAGTACCTTTGTGCGGGGGCGAGTTGCTATGACAGAATTTTTGTTGGGGCTCCTTTTGTGATTGGACCATTTTCATAAAAGTGGTCAGAAGTACTGAATGGGGTCCACTGAGCATTTACAACTTGCACAGGACCATATGGACAATTTTTATCTAGCTTTCAAACCAAGAACTGTTGTACTATCACACAGAGACCTTAGATGCATGCAGCTAAGAAGGTCCATGGTAACCAACAGTTCCTGCAAGCTCTCCAGTACCACCTGTAGTAGAACCATCTCTCTGCGCTGCGATAAACTCAAGACTGTACTGCAGCCCTGCCAAGCTCACTGTATTTGAATGGGTCTCACAATGTGCATTTAACGAAAATCAAACCCATTTTGCAAAATACTCAATGTGTATGTTAAGTTGTCTTCATATTGGCTTTTCCTTCCAGCCTGTGAACATCAAATGGCTGTTACTCCAAGTGAACCAATCCCGGGGGGCTGGTGCATTTGGCGTAAACCGGCAATGAAATTGGACGTGAAAGTTTCAAGTCCCGAAAATAATTTCTTTTTGAAATATTTTAAAAAGATACTGGTCATACAAATTACATTTCAAAAAGAATCTGCTGGATAATTTATTTTAGGGTGCCAACAGTGCTGTAATGTAAGATAAGGTTGATATAGCAAATCTAACTTTGTCATCAGACCAAATACCTTCAAAAAGAATCAGGCCTAGGGTGAGAGAGGGTGGCCCCAAGCTGGACACCATTAAGTGTAAACATGAAGCTCACTACCCATGGCCTATCGTTGTCATCATGAGTAAAAACTACAAGGATATACAATGCATTTTATTATAATGTATTGAGATAATTGCACAATAAATTCAAAACTCAAGTTGTTCAGTTAACATTGTCAAAAGTAAAAACTACATTACCCCTTCAGCTATTAAATTAAGGATGAACCCCTATACATAAAACTCCCACACCTTAAATTGCAGTAATCAATGGGTCTTTTAGGTACATTTTGTACATGGATTAAATTTTGTTCAGTAGAAAATTCTGTAACCTTGGACAAGTTCTCAATGGACACCTTACTAACTTAAAAGCTTTTCAGCCATTCGTTCTCCCACCTTAGAATGCCCAACCACTGATGGCCACAACAGGACTTGTTCGCCTTAATCTGAATTTAGCAGTGGCCTCTCGTCTCCACTGCTACAACAACATTCTTTCCCATCTCTTCCTTGGTAGTCATTTTAATGAAAAACGATGACTCTTCGCACTCCGTCAAAATGAACTATATTTCTATATTGTCAACATGAACTTAATCAGTAACGGGAAGATGAAACAGCATTGCACGTATGACTAGATATAAAATGGTGGCATGAGACAGCTGTGACTGGCAAATACCACGTCACAAGATGGGATCTCAATGTCCCAGTCTTAATATTTTTAAATACACTTTGCACTGAAAACATATATATCTAAACTAGTTAATGAACAGTGTATGACTAGATGTATAATAAACTAGCAGGAAAATCAGTTGTTGGTTACTAGAAGAAATCCGTTACCAATTCTATGACATGTCCATCTGATCTAAAAATGATTTGTGATGAAAAATCTATCATAAAGTGATCATTATCTTTGATTATACATTTCCTAAAGCTAAACAATAAGCAGCTCTGAATAACTGACTTTTGGGAAAAAATTTGAGACCAAATAATTCCTAAAATTTAAATTATGGCCTATAACATAGCAAGCTATTCAAAACCACATCGTCATGGCTATGTTGTTAGTTTCGTGAGCTAGATCTGCAAAATGACGACATTACTATATGTATAAACAAATCCACAGTTATATATGGGTACAAATATATTTAAAAATATGATCAGAGGGCTTTCAGGAATCTCTTAAATTGCAAAGGGGAATGGAACAGATTTCCGAATGCTCTTCGTTCAGATTTGTCTCAATATATTTGTACCAGTACATAACTGTGGATTTTTCTCTCCATCCCAAGACTCATGTACTATAAGTATTTTTTTTAAATACTCTATATGGAGAATGAAACTTGTTTAAGGCAGCCTTACACAAACAAAATTAGAATCAATTGCATGATACTGCCTTTCCTGAGAACAGCTAGTGATCGGCAGATGGTGGAAGGTAGAGTCTTCTACTATACAAACCGTGAGACTATGTTCATAGCTAAAGGTACCATTAAAGTCTGGTTTCTGACGGATCTTTTTCCATGTCTGGGGATCCAGTTTGGAGCCTGACAACTATTTGAAATAATACTGAATTTTTCAGTTAAAGTTTTATACCAGATTATTTTGAGTTTCAAGGATCTGATCCCCTGTCAGTCGTTAGTCATGCAATATTGGTGACGTTTATGTTTAGCTGCAATGGAGCTATCTTTAACAATACTCCATACTATTGTAATATAGTCAAAACAGTCCTGTCAATATAATATATGCTATGAAATAGCAAAGAACATAATTATTACAATAAGCAAAAAAAAAGTTTGCTACTCATCCTGATTAATTACTCCTGCCTCATCAAACAGACAAAAAGGTTTGGAATCTCTCAGGAGGGCGACGCAGAAAAAATACTGCGGTGAATTGGTAAACGTCCTTCGGCAACTTCCGGTGGGTCGTGTCGCTCGACTTTGACTTCAGTGGCTTTGCTTCTTCTTGTGCTTCTTCTCTTGCTGTTGTTCTTCCTCGTCTAGCGTCGGAGAGTACAGGGGAGACGTGGGACTGTATCCGGGCGTAGTAGGACTGTAAGTTGGACTTGTAGGACTATACTTAGGGCTGCTAGGACTGTATGTTGGTGAAGTTGGTGAGTATTTGGGGCTGGAGGGGCTGTACTGAGGACTGGAAGGACTGTAAGTTGGGGACGTTGGGGAATACTTGGGGGAGGTCGGTGAGTACTTGGGAGAGGATGGGGAATACGACGGAGAGGTTGGGGAGTACGTTGGACTCGTAGGAGAGTACTTCGGTGAGGTTGGGGAGTACGACGGCGATCCTGGGGAGTAGGTTGGACTTGTCGGGGAGTAACTGGGGCTCGTTGGGGAATATTTAGGGGACGTCGGAGAGTACGAGGGGGAAGCAGGAGAATACTGAGGTGAGCTTGGGGAGTATGATGGAGAAGTTGGACTGTAACTTGGACTTGTCGGAGAATAGCCAGGGGAAGATGGAGAATAATTTGGAGCGTAACTTGGGGATGTCGGTGAGTACGAAGGAGATGTTGGAGAATATGATGGAGAAGTTGGGCTGTAGCTTGGAGATGTAGGAGAATAAGACGGTGATGTTGGACTGTAGCTCGGGGATGTTGGGGAGTAAGAAGGACTCGTCGGAGAATATGAAGGGGATGTTGGCGAGTACGACGGAGATGTTGGAGAGTAGGAAGGAGAAGTAGGCGAGTAGGAAGGAGAAGTTGGAGAATACGAGGGAGACGTTGGTGAGTACGATGGCGACGTTGGGGAATACGAGGGAGAAGTGGGGCTATAAGATGGGGATGTAGGCGAATACTGGGGTGATGTTGGTGAATACTGGGGGCTGGTTGGACTGTATGTTGGAGATGTTGGGGAGTACCCCGGAGACGCAGGGGTGATGCTGGGGGAAGTGGGCTGATACGCTGGGGAAGAAGGCGAGTAGGAGGGGGAGAGAGCGTTCGCTGGACTGGGGAAGTACGGACTCATTCCTCCTGGTGACCCGGGACTTCCGGGTTGGGGCGACCAGGCAGGGGAATAACCTGGCGATATGCCTGTGGTCTCCGCAGTCACCACAGGGGAGAAAGCGGGTCCTCCAGGCGTCATGCCGCTACCCAGCCCGGGCGTCCAGCCACTGTATGGCGACATTAGCGGAGTGGAACCAGAGGCCCAAGGAGTCTGGGCTGGTGTCATGCTTGAGGATGGGGAAGCTGCCCCAAAAACACTGCCTGTCATGATCATGCCAGATCCTGGCATGGGTATTTCCATGCCCAGTTTGCACTTTTCGTCGTCAAGAACCAAGTCAAAGGCACCTGTGCCAATTTTGGGTAACTGCCCCAACATGATGTTTTCCGACACACCTCGCACAGGGTCCACTTCAGCGTGGGAAGCAGCCTCCATCAGCACATCGACAGACTCTTCAAAGGAACACTTCATGAGAGCCCCCGTGTCCTGCCGGTTGATGCCGTGACGAGTGATAGCCATGAGGTGGCCCTTGCTCGTCATGACGTCACAAAGCAAAGCCAGGTGGCGGTAATTTACGTACAGACCGTAAAACATCAGCACGGCGTTGATCTCCTTCTCAATGCACTTACGCACGGCCTCAATGCCGAGGACCTCGAAGACCTCAAGGATGTCGTTGGAAGACGTGCGTACGGGATCCACGTCTCTCTCGGACAGCACCTTCATGAGGGCTGTGCCGTCAGTTTCCAGCAGCCACTCTGCAATGGCCTTGAATTCGCCAGCGTCGTTGATGATGATCCTTTTCTTCTCGTCAGTCTGGGGCAAATGCATGTACACTTTGGAAATGGATTCAATGCCTTGCAGCGTCAGGTCGTTCAACATGTTGGCTTCGATGCATCGGAGGAAGGTGTCGTCTTCCATCTTGTCGACCTGTTGATGAAAAGGAAGGAATTACAATGAGACTGCATTACTGTAGTTATAATTTATGGACTGCACAGTATGAAATTGAAAAATGATTGCAAAATATATCCTGCTGGTTGCTCTTTTACTTAGTATACAGCAAATTAGAGCCATGAGTCACCTGTTCTTCGGGTTCGTCGTTCAGTTTGTCGTCGCCGACAATGATTCTGATCCTGAGAACGAGCTTCTCTGCATTGTCGTCATTGAAGATGCAGTTCAGGTCATCTCCAAAGCCAGAGTTGATCTTCTGGGAGATCTGTTCCATCGTTAGCTTTTTATCTGCGAAGGAAATGTTTAGAATGTCACCACGTGAAATCTGAGCGACAGTCGGATACTCAGGGTTCACCCATGGGATTTGTTCTTCAGTGAGACCATGATGAAGGTGGTAGACAGTTAAAGTTTAAACATATATTGCAGGGGGTATGAAGGGAAACTGCAAAGAACTCTTTGTACTATTCACAACACGTCCATCAATGGTGTAAAAGGACCCGAGACTAATTATCCTGATATTGCATGAAAACAGAATCACTGACAGACAACCTAATGGAAAATGCTAGATTTGATATGTTCTCTTGACCACATTTTTGTGAAGATTGTCTCAAGAAAAGCAAAAATGACCAAAATTTTGTCTCTGCTGATGAAATTCACTCGCCTGTCATCTTTTTCCGATCAAGTTCGATACGAAGGAGCCATGGTGATATCCTGGCTACATCAAAGTCTGGCATCTCGTAGTAGACATTGACAAATTCCTGGTCCTCCTCGATGACAGTATTCTGTGGGTCAGGGTCGTAGTAGATAGCTGTGTTTGACGTCACCTGAAAAACCACAGGAATACATAGATGAATGCTACGCATTTAACTAGTCACCAATTAGATTCAATTGCTGGGGTACCACTTTAAGGAATTTTTTACTGGCAAAACTGATATACTCGTCTGCAAACAGACATGTAAAAGATAAATGTCTTAGGCAACAAAATTGTCAATCTGGTAACTGTGCGAAAAATACATCTACAAGTAAGAGTGAAGTCTTAATTCTGTTGGTGAGAAAGTCCAGAGATCTAAACCTGGCCTCCTCCTACTTTTCAAACCTTACTATACTTTTGGCAAGAGCCTGTGCCATCATAACCTGGCTTCATCTCAACCAGGCTTCATCTCAACCAACCAGTTGTACAACATAGTGAAAGAAATAAAGTTTGGGGCAGACCCATACATCTCAACACTGACATAATTATATGATTAGGTGATGCCATAATTATTGCAACACCAGATAACACAAGCAAGTCAAAGGGTTTAAAGAAATGTCGTATATCTCGTCACTGTCAATCAGATGTTTCCACTCTGATGTGGCACAGGACTTTATCAGCAAAACAGGAAAAAAGTTACTGTAAAATTTTTCTACACGAGTATCTTTTCTTTTTGTATTATTGATGACAAATGCAATATGTATTTAAGTTCTTGAGAATGTGATGCACAGCTAAAGTGGAAAAGAATAGAGCCTCCTGCCTCACTCACTGACAAAGGGAAAAGAAGTCCCTTAGAAGTAGGGAACTGGTAACGAACCTTCTTGAGCGTGGTGTGCTCCATACGACAGAGGACATTCTTGGCCTTCTCGGCGTCCCTGGCAGCAGACCCCAAGAGGAACACCGTCAGAGAGGGGGCCTTGGGTCTCTTGCTGATGTTGATGATCTCCTTCAGGCGAGGGACTCCCAAGGTTACGTTTTTGGAGGATACACCGGCAAAATGGAAAGTGTTGAGGGTCATCTGAGTGGCCGGTTCGCCCAGGGATTGGGCTGCTAAGGCACCCACCATCTCCCCGGGGGAGGCCTGAAATCAGGTGCGTAATCAGTCAATATGGAGTTGGTCGTGGCGTGAAAATCCATGATTAAAAAATAGTCATTCTGACATAAGTAAGAGTATATAAACTTACGATCCAACAAACGCTTTAAGAGATACAGTTTAGTTGCATTGAATATCAAACAGAGAAGGACTGGAATTAAATAAAAAAGAATTTATCAAAAAACTGAGTAACCTGAAATTACATTATTGATATTCATTTCAGAATCCATGAAGTAAGTAGTGCACAAGGCTTTGACTCTAACCACAGGGATTAGGGTTTAACAATTACCGTTTGAAGTTTGCAATGAAAGGCATTACCTAAAAATGTGAAGAAAATGGCTACTGCAAATGCACATATAAGAAGATTCCACATATTTTCATCAACAAAGTACTTTAAATTCAAGGACCACTGAAGAGAAATATTTAAGTACTTTGTCTAAATAAAAAGTTATCGTGAATATTTCTGAAGACCAATAAATAATAGGTGTAATTTCTGAATCTCCATAATCCCTCAAGACCAGATTTCATCATTAAATCAAAAGGATTTACCAAAGAATTCAAGGATTATAGAAACCAGATGTACATAGCCAAAATCTCAGGGTATCCAAAGAAGGGTCCTGTGTGTCAGGGTAAATCCAACTCACCATAGACTGGTTGAAGCGGGTCTCGATCTCACCAACAAGCCAGTGGAAGGCCTCCTGGGTCAGCTTGAATTCCTCCGCGACCTTTTTGGTACAGAGCGTCGACCTGACCAGACACTGGAACAGGTAGGTGGCGTTCTCGTTGGCTTGTTTGCTGATCCGATCTTCTCCTGACACAATGACACACTTGTCCAGCATGGTTTTCACACTCTCCACAACCGTGATTGGGGAGAGGTCCGTCGGGGTGCGTTTGTTTATGTGGAAGATCTTTTGTACGTTCCAGATCATCCTCTCCAGGTTGCATGGAAGTACGACCTGGGATGAAGTGTGGAATTAGATTCTCTCTCTCTCTCTCTCTCTCTCTCTCTCTCTCTCTCTCTCTCTCTCTCTCTCTCTCTCTCTCTCTCATTATGTCTTCATCTATTCTCCGTACGTGACAGATAATTGTAAAGATTTTTTGTCTCGTGAATATTTTTTGCCTCGACAAAAACTATGGAAAGGGTTAGTTTTTAATTTAATTTTTAGGTTTGATCTTCATATATTTATTATTTCCATCTTTATACTTATCATCTTTGGCTCTTTTATTCCTCTATAATAGTAATAATAATAAATGCTTAACTGTACAGCAGTTAGGAACCATTCCATGTTATAGAAAATAAGATGTAGAATCAAACAAAAGATAAATACAGGAATGAACAAATGTAATAATAAAAATAACATAAAAATATTGGACAATACCTTGGTGTCCCCTTTGGGGAAGATGGTCCTCAGTGCCTGCCTGTCCTCTTGGAGTCTCAGCCATTCGCCCTCGATGCACGCAATGGCATCCGGAGAGCCTATGACCTCCCTCACAACCTCCTCGGCGAAAAGTTTCCTCAGGTAGCGTTCATTAGTGATGTCGAATTTGTACCTGTCCTCAAACCGTCTGTTGGATAGTTTGACTGTTGGCAAGGTCTGGAATTCTACAAATTCGCCCGCCAAGCCGTCCTTCTCCGTATCTGAATTAGAGAGAGTGAGAGAGAGATGATAATGAACTGATTCATCCTTAAGAGGTGAGGATTTTTCATTTTTACTATTTGAGAGAGTAAACATTTTGTTTTAATTTACTGACTCCTCTCATCTTTGAAGTTATTCAACTGTCTCTAGTCTATCTCAACCATGTTTAATATCTTGCACTTCACCCAGCACAAAGACTATAATGACATGGTCCACCTGAGGACAACTGTCTTTATTCTATCATAAACAAGTTTTTTATGATTTACCTGAGCTGGATGACTTGGCTGACGCTGTTTCTGACAGTCCCGTCGTAGTTGACCATCACACTCTCCATAGCCTTGATGAGACGTCTCTGAATGTACCCTGTCTCAGCAGTCTTGACGGCCGTGTCGATCAGTCCCTCACGACCACCCATGGCGTGGAAGTAGAACTCGGAGGGCGTCAGTCCGGCAAGATACGAGTTCTCCACAAAACCCTGGACTCGGGGCCGTAATCATCCTTGATGAAGTGAGGCAGCGTCCGCTTCCTGAAGCCGAAGGGAATCCTCTTACCCTCGACGTTCTGCTGCCCTACACAGGCAATGACCTGGGAGATGTTGATGTTGGACCCCTTGGACCCTGCCACCACCATGGCCTTCAGGTTGTTGTACTCAGTCAGGGACTTCTTAGCCGAGCCTCCGGTCTTGTCACGAGCGTCGTTGAGGATCCTGTTCACCTGGTTCTCGAAGGTCTGCCTCAGGGTGTTGCCGGGCGTGGGCTCGAGTTCGTCGTTGTGGGCCTTCTGGATGACTTCCTTCACATCCTCCTTGGCCTTGGAGATGGTGTCCTGGATGACGCGGTAGGTGTTGGGGTCAGAGATGGTGTCGCCGATGCCGATGCTGTGACCCTCCAGCAGGAGCCAGTTGTTGACCACCGTCTGGATGTTGCCGTAGAAGCGGCCGGCAATCTCGTGCCCGAGCTCCATCCACGCCAAGTGCATCATGGAGCCAGAGGATGCCCCAAGGGTTTTCTTGCACAGGATGCCCATGATCAGTTCACCGTGCTCTACCAATACCTGAAGGAAAATGTTCGCAGAGTGAATTTTGAAATATGACTCGTTCGTATAACTGAAATGATTCGAGAGGTTAAATCAAATGGATAACTGAAATAATTTACAACTGAAAATGACACAAAATGAAGTTAAATAGAGAGATTAGAGTAAAAATGATTTATTCTTGCCAGAAGTACATTACAGATGTAGGTATACATCATTTTCCATGATCTTCTTGAAGTAATTATAATTCCTTAAGAGAATAAACTTAAAGTAACATGTCACAAAATATATCTACTGTACTCTGAAGTTACTTACCCTAACGATGAATTGTTTCTGTAAGTGATCTCCTTGAGAGAAGCATGAAGTAGAAGGAAAAACAACTCTTTAACGGTTAATACATTTCCTTGCCATCAATGATTGTTGATACCAATGTCTCATGTCATTATTTGTCATTTGTGATTTGGAAAGAAAGAAATATTTTGCTCCATTATTGTAATACACTTTCATAAATCTTAAACTGATAAGAATTTTCACATTAGCAAAGATTTATGAATCTTACATTTTATGAGAGAGAGACAAAATTTCAACTATTTTCATATTGTATAAGATTTTATGAGTCTTAAAAAGCATATGTTGATGAGAGAGAGAGAGTGTTTACAGGTGTATTTTGTACCATCTGAATTAATATGGTTTTGTGATTTCATGAAAGAAGTATTAGAATGGAAGAGGCTTAATTTTCAAGAAGCAGATGAGTGCCTGCAAAATAAGAGGTGAGTGATGCAGTGTTTGTATGACTGTTCAACTTTTTGCTAATGATTCTTCTTTATAGGTGCACGGAAATGCTGCTATAGCAAAAGTTTTGCACACACAGGCTTTCTTCCATGATTGAACAGTTAAAAGTATGACTGTGGCCATGACTGTTGTGTTTTATCTGCAGAGCCACCCACAAACTTGCATACAGTAATTTTATATATATGTGCAAAGCTCAGTCCTGGTGGAAACAATAAAACAATTATGATTCTCATATCTCACAAATCACATCTTCCATTTAGATGGCTTGTGTACCAATAAATAAATGAGGGTCCTTTCATAGTGCAAGTATATGTAAACGTTACTTGGTAATTCCCTTCAGTTCATCTATGGTGCATTACTGGACCTCATCATTACCCAAAATCATTCACACACTTCACTTGTCCAAGTACCAATCAAACCCAGTGCTTCTTAACTTAACCCTTTCAGAGTCCAGTCATGCGATGGAAAACATCTGGTTAGTGTTACCTTTGTATCCCCAGGGGATATCCACTTGTAAGGTCCATCGTCTTCATCGTCCGGATGTGTCGCATGGGTCTTGACTAAGTTCAGGTTTCCCGGGATGATGAGAGTGAAGATCTGTTTACCGGTCCAGAGGGGCTTCGGTTTCAAGATGGCCGGCTGGGGCAAGCGTCCGTCCCAGATGGGGAGGAACATTAAGAGGTGCATCATTTCACTCTGGAAAAGACCAAACGAATTTATAGGTTAAATTTATATAAATCAATATACAACATTGACTATATGCAAGTGCATTTAGTCACATGGTTTTTGGGTACACTTGGTGAACGCTACTTTGACTGACGTCTGAAGTAGGAACACACTGTCTGCAAGATCGCTGATGCAAACAATTCATATATGGGAAATTCGTGGCCAGGAATGAGACAGAGGTTCACAAACATTGAGCCCAAATCCAAAATTTGAAGCAAACATTGGAAGCATCACGATTCTCTACCGCCCAGAAATTCAATTAAGGGTTGCCTGTTTGAAAGTTGAGGGTCTTTGTGTTTTGCGATTCTAAAAACATTACTGTGATAGATTACTTGAAAATTAATCAAAGATTAATTAGGATATTACAAATGAAAACTACTGGGATATAGAATTTAGGCCAAAGGCCAATCGCTGGAACCTATGAGGTCATTCAGCGCTGAAATGGAAACTGACAGTAAGAAGTTTTGAAAGGTGTAACGAGAGAAAACTTCATAGCTGCACTATGAAACAATTGTTAGGAGAGGGTGGAAAGTCAGATGGAAGAAAGAGAATATGAACAGAGGTACAGCAAAAGGAATGAAAGAGGTCGCATCTACGGCCCGAAGGAATGTTGCAAAGACCCTTAAATAATGCCTACGGTGCACCACGTGAGGTACACTGATAGCATTACCCGCCCAACAGGGAGCATGAAAACTATAAAAACTGAGAGGGTAAAGCAGCAGGTATTGCCAAGAGTAGTGAGCGTGCTAAATAACTGATCGATGGAAGCTGCTTTAATTCAGTCTTCCAAGAAGCAAGATAAATAACAAAGAACCTTAAATATGGGAGCAACATCCAGTAAAAGACACATGATGAATGATTAGAAAAACTCAAAACATCCCCAAACCATATGCCTGGAATCTTAAGAGGCACAAGCGAAGTCTCCAAAACCGGTTTGAAGTAACCAGGACACTCAAAATAGTTGATGGAAGTGAGTTATGGGATTAAATTTTCCTCAAATACATTGGATGAAAGAGAAGATAGATATATAGTAATTAACTTTGTCTGGGAAGACCTAACTGCATTACTGGACCCTCAGTTAAAAATGTTTGCAAGCATCGGACATGGCGGATGAAGAGCGAGCAATTTGATTCCGAGTGTGAGCAACAGAGGAGAACTTGGAGGTGACGGTAGAAGAAATATGGAGGCATAATTTGGAGAATATAGGCTAAAAATGTTCACCAATGGGGACAACAGTGAGTAAAAGCAACGACCTCTCATTAACAACTCAAGACGCGTAAAATGCTGACACGGCGCCATCAACAACAACAGACAGAAAGTGGTTAGACAAAAAAACTGTAAAGCAGATTACAGAGAGAGGCTTTATAATAGATTGTCAAAATTAGTAACTTGAGAGATTTCAAGATTGATGACAAGAGCCTCCAATGCCCACAGAGATGACCAAACATCATTATGTATGTACATGTATGTACATAAGTATGTATGTATATGTATGTAAAGTTGCCATATATAAGTCAATAAAGGGGATTTACAATTTTCTACAGATTATTTATGTAAAGTTTTTAAAAGTGCTTTCCTATGTTTTTAAAAGCACTAGCACTTATAAGGAATGAAAGAAATATTAACTTAAAACTCTTTTTATAAACAAACAAAATTTAAATACCCATATTCTTATAGTCTTACTAAAAATGAAAACATTCCTAAACCATATACTATACCTGTGATTCATTTAATACACTCTCAATTAAATGATAAACAGTTGATTAAAATATGGTTTCTAGAGCAAATAGAATTTAGGCCAAAGGCCAAGCACTGGGACCTACGAGGTCATTTAGCGCTGAAAGGAAAATTGAGAGTAGAAGCGCTTGAGAGGCGTAACAGGAGGAAAACCTCGCTGTTGCACTATGAAACAAGTGTTACGAGAGGCTGGATAGCAAGATGGAAGAGAATATGCATGGAGATACAGAACAGATGTAAATTTTATTAATTTCTCTCGTATCTAATTGACATCATCAAGTGTAATGGGGAAAGTTTTAATTTAGGACTAGGTTCAAGGAAGAGTTTGCTCTCTCTCTCTCTCTCTCTCTCTCTCATTATTGTCAGTCAATCCATCTCTCTATAATTCTCATCACTGTCAATTAATTTCTCTCTCTCTTTCTCTCATCCTCATAATTGTTCATCTCTCTCTCTCTCTCTCTCATTACTGTCAATCAATCCGTCTCTCTATAATTCTCATCATTGTCAATTAATCTCTCTCTCTTTCATTCTAATAATTGTTCATCTCTCTCTCTCTCTCTCTCTCTCTCTCTCTCAATATTGTCAATCACTCCTATAATTCTCATCATTCAAATCATTGTCAATTAATTCTCTCTCTCTCTCTTTCTCTCATTCTAATTATTGTTGATCTCTCTCTCATTATTGTCAATCAGTCCATCTCTCTATAATTCTCATCACTGTCAATTAATCTCTCTCCCTTTCTCTCATTCTCATTATTGTTAATCTCTCTCTCATTATTGTCAATCAGTCCATCTCTCTATAATCCTCATCATTGTCAATTAATTGCTCTCTCTCTCATTCTCATTATTGTTAATCTCTCTCTCATTATTGTCAATCAGTCCATCTCTCTATAACTCTCATTATTGTCAATCAGTCCATCTCTCTATAATTCTCATCATTGTCAAATAATCTCTCTCTCTCTCTCATAATTGTCAATCTTTCTCCCTCGTTATTGCCAATCAATCTCTCTCTCTCTCTCTCTCTCTGTCAACAGGTGCCAGATTCCACTCGACCGCCTGTAATTACAAAAAGAAATCATTTTTTCTCTCACCTTCTCCAGAAAGACGTCCCTCTTCGTCATCTTCCTGACGGCGGTGAGGGTATCCTGCACGATGCCCATAACCGGCCTGTTGGACTGCGGGGTCACCACCATCCGGGGCGTCAAATGCATGTTCTCGATCTCGGCCCTCGTCTCCATACTCTGGGGGACGTGGAGGTTCATCTCGTCCCCGTCGAAGTCGGCGTTGTAGGGCGACGTCACGGAGAGGTTCATGCGGAAGGTGGACCACGGGAGGACCTGCAAAGGACGACGGAGGTCACGGAGAGTCCATCTGAGCGAATGTCAACAGACTCTTCTTCTTCTTCTTGAGGTTTTGGGTTAGGATTCGAGTCGTTATTGTGAAGAATCTTATAGAATTAATAATTTCCTTTAGTTTATCTCATTTAAAGAAAGATATATTATAATAATGGCGTTTTAGGGCGAGGTCATTTAGAGGTCCATCCGGCAGGTGGACTACAAACGCCCCCCAAAAGGACGACATGGTTTGGAAGTCACGATTATCTGAGGGAATGTAAACAAACTCTTCTTCTGCTTGAAGGTTTGGGTAATAATTCAAGTCTTTTCTTGAAGAATCTTTTAAAATATTCTATTTTTTTTTTATCTTACGTGAAAGATAGTTATATATTAGAATAATGACAGTGAAAGATGTGAAAAATGAGATGTATCTCAGTACATGTAAACAAACTTCTCTTCTGCTTGAAGGTTTGGGTAAGAATTATAGTCTTTTCTTGGAGAATCTTTTAAAATGAATTATTTTATTTGTTTTACCTTATGTTAAAGAAAGGTGTACTGAAACAGTGGCGATGAAAGATGGAAAAATGGAAAGTATCTCAGCAAATGTAAAATTTTTCTTCTTTAAATCTTGGGATGAGAATTCGAGTCTTTCCTTGGAAAATATAATTTATTTTATTTGTTTCACGTTGTAACTTACGTTAAAGAAGGATGTATTAAAAATAATGGCGATGAAAGATTGAAAAATGGAGGGTATCTCAGCAAATGTAGACCTCTTCTTTTTGAGTTTTGGGTAAGAATGTGCAATCCGTTCTTAGAGAATCTTATAAAATAAATTATTTCATTTGTTTTACTTTAGGTTAAAGAAAGATATATTAGAATAATGGTGATGAAATGTAAACAAACTCTTCTTCTTCTTCTTCAAGCTTGGGATGGGAATTTGAGTCATTCCCTGGAGAATCTTGTAAAATTAATCATTTCCTTTGTTTTCCCTTATGTTAAAGAAAGGTATTTTAGAATAATGGTGATAAAAAGAGCTGTTAATAAAGGAGAAACAATTAAGTAAGCAGAGAATATCAAATAACTCAGATGATAATCAGAAACTTCCCGCCATTCAGTCAATTTGACCTTCAAGAAAACGCGATTGCACCTCTTGAATTTAATGCTCTCTTCTTCAGCTTTTCTACCCTACCTTGACCTTATGCCCCATCATGGACATTTTATGCAGGGTGGGCTGGCGGTTGAAAATGATCAGGTCACCGTCTGTGATGTGGCGTTCGACCTTGTATCCACACTGAAGGTGGAGGTCAGAGGGCTTTGGGTGATACCTCAGGTCGATTCGAGCACCGTTGTCTCGGACTATGTACTTGGCTCCAGGGTACTGGTTGTTCCCCCTCTTGACCAGTTCTATCATCCTGTAGAGGAAGGTCAGGTCAGGCTGTTATCTCTCTCTCTCTCTCTCTCTCTCTCTCTCTCTCTCTCAGTATAAATATATTATATATTCATGGCTGATGTTATCCTTTCCATTTGTAAATAAATTCACCAGGAAACACAGTATAGTGTATGGTGAAAAAAGTTTACTTTAAAAGTTTTAATATGTGTGTGTGTGTGTGTGTGTACTGTTGTGTCTATTTGTGCATTCACACACAAAAACAAAATTTAGAGGCCTTACTTGGTGATATTAAAAGGCGTCACAATCTCCGGGTACGTGAGATTCTGGGCAATCGATCTCGGCACGCCCACCTGGTCGATCCTGAGGTTGGGATCGGCCGTGATGACAGTGCGGGCCGAGAAGTCCACTCGCTTCCCCATCAGGTTACCTCTGATCCTGCCTTCTTTCCCCTTCAGCCGGGCCTTCAGAGCCTTCAGCGGCCTGCCGGACTTCTGCAGTGCCTTCGGCATGCCGGGTATGTCGTTATCGGTCATCGTCGCCACGTGGAACTGCAGCATCTTGATGTTCTCAGCGATGATGTGGGCTGCTGCGCCCGCCTGCTCGTTCCTCAGCAGCTCGTTGTTGGCCTTGATGATGTCCGCTAGCTTGTGGGTGATGTCGTCCTGGTTCCGGGCCGTGCCGTACATGACGACCGCAGGGCGGACGGGCAAGGGTGGGACCGGTAGCACCGTCAGGATCATCCAGTCGGGGCGGGCGTATTTTGGGTCCATGCCCAGCAAGTAGCAGTCCTCGTCTGGAAGATGTAATAGTTATAACATAAATTGGAAAACATTTTATGGATGTTTAGTTTTAGAAAAAACCATTAAAGTTTTGAGTGTCTGGGAGAACTCTGTGTAAATTGTAAACAGTTGATAGCAACCTTTCATTGGGTTTTGATAAACCACTTGTGGTCTGTTGTTTTTGGGGCCTCTGGGGAGACATAGAAGAGACACAGGTGGTGCTTTGGAACCTTCATTCTTCCTTCATGGTTCCATTGTGATTGCTGTTGATTTCAAAGCTCTGTCTTCAAGTTTATTAAGTTATTCAAGTGTTCTAAATGCAAGATTTACATATTCACCATTCTTCTGAGCCAGTGGTAAATATTTGCTCTATACAACCCAGAAAATATGAAGTTATGCCACCTCTGTCATTTTGAATGAATTACATGGTCCAATATTCAGTTAGCACAAAAAGAAGCATGAGTAAATAAACTTGAGGGGTCTGTAGTGTGAAAGGATAAAATATTTTGGTTATACAAATCCAAAATGATAACTTGTCTATTCCTCTCGTTCTTCTTTTGTTCTTTGGATGGAAATCTTTCCAAACTTTTCTTCAAATGCATCAGTTCATTCACTACCTTTTCATTACTCAGTTTTTCATCTTCTGGTACGTAATAGTCCACAGAGAAAGTACATCTAGCTGGTCTTGGGATTTGGCTAGTCTGACCACAGACTATTTTGATCGTCAACATCTCACAGTGAAAGTAGGTTTAAGATCATGGCTCCTCTGAGCCCAGTACTCAATACTCCACACAGAAGCTGCACTCTCATGATACAATAGAGATAGCTAGCTATGGTATTCCTTCTACTATCTGATTATGTACTTAACTGATATTAGTGGATCTTGTATGCTTGTCCCCTGGTGAAATTAGCGAGTTTGTATCTAAACATATTAGTCAAACTGTCATTGCTAGCTGCTACCTACAAGTTCCATATTTTTTTTTACAAAAGTTTATTTTTATTGGGACCCTGCCAGTGCTCAATGGGGGTCAAGAGCAGAAATTTGGATGACTGGTACATATTTATTGCTGTCTCTCTGTGTGTGTCACTCAGTAAGTTTGTATTTCTCATACCTGTGTTAGATTTTTTTGCCACTGCTCAGAATTTGAGAACTAAACATTTATTAAAATAAAATTCTCACTATATAATTCAAGCTAAGCACTTGGATCGTTCCAAGGAACTGGAACTAAACTCTCTTGCTATATTCCAGAACTGATGCTAAACACTGGTGTCTTCTTCCAGAACTTTAAAGAATAAAAATATCTCCATAAACAAGAGCTAAACATTCGTGCACCTTCCTGAAGCACCAACTCCATTTGCCTCACCTGAGATGTGCTTGAAAATCTCGTAGACTCTCTCAGCCGTCAAGACCTGCTTTCTCTCCTGCGTGTCCTCGTTGACATGCTTCCACTCAGCCATGAGTTCTATTCCAACCCTCTTGATGTTCGGCTGGTACCTCCCGCAGCCCCCGTGACCCGAGGTCTTCTTGACCACCTGGGTTGGGTCATCCGGTTCCTTGGTGACGTCGACCTCTTCGCCTCCCTCGCAGATCATCTTGCTCTTGCAGAGGTTGTAGATGTGGAGCAGACGCTTCCTCGGTTGGCCTTTGGACTTGGTGACAATCTCGCGAACTTTTGGGTGTTGCTGTACAGGGAAACAAGACCAAGGTAAGATGGCTTTTCAGTCTTTTTGTAGAAGAGGTAAATATATGGAATAATTAATCTGTAGTTGTGTACCTCCAGACATGACAAATATTTATTTTTGGGGTTGCTGCTATAAACCAATGCTACTTTGCAACATTACTCACACTGTTATAAAGCAGCTTGCTGCAGTAGAAACAAACGCATCTCAAGATCTTCACAGTTTTGGTCAGGAAGCCCACGTGGTAGACAGGTTTGGCCAGGTCCAGGTGGCCGAAGTGTCCCGGGCAGTCGGACATGTTGCCGGCACAGGTGGTGCATCGTGTGTGGCGGTCCAGGCAGCCTTGACGGGGATCCATCAGCCCTCCTAATTTTGGCCGGCCATTCTCGTAGACCTCAGAGTAGAGGATGCCTCGTTCTGTCACTGACATGCGGCGCTAGGAAGGAAACTGTGCGTCAGGTTTACATTCAACAATGTGCTCGAGACGTTACAGGCCTAAGCGTAAACAAAGTAACAGGATAACAGAATTGGAAGTCATGGTAACATTCCAGTTTCAGTTTCTTGACATATATCTTCTTTAGATCTAAACCAGCATGATGGCAAGGACATTAAAATCAAGAACCACTCTGCCATTGTTTTTTAAGGAGTTGAGAACACATTGATGCTTTGGAGGAACTTGTAGCAGATGTCAAAGAAGAAATAAAGTGAAATTGCATTTTTTATAAAGATTAGAATCTGAATTAACAGCAATAACTTTAACACAACCACGGAGGAGTGGTTAACGAAGTCCAGTATACTTTTTTTTTTAATCTAAGACCAACAATGATGAACTAAACTTTGAGATTGCCACAACAGGAGGCTGATGGGGGCCATATTGAAAAGTCAATTGACCTATGAGTCGAAGTCATTTTTCTATTTGCCTAAGTCCTATAACTTTTGACATTCTTCTTTTTAAAAAGAATATGAATCATCCTCAATACTCACAATCTCATCTGGGCTGAGGATGCCGAACTGCACCCTACGCACCGTCCTCAACGGAGCTTTGCTGTCCTGGGAAGTCGCCATCTTGGAAAGTCAGCCCTAGACCGATGTGCTATGAAACTTTCACTTATATCACTCACGTTGGTGAGTCCATTTTCAAAATGAGGATGCCATCACTCAGACACCTCTGGGCATCTGGGCACGACCTAATTTCGGTTGTAATTGATCTTTTGTTGACTTAGATTGACCTAGGAGGGCAGATAATGTATGTTAATTGTTATATGGAGTCATTTTTGGTTTTCTGTAAAAGAAAACTATTGTGCCGGCTTTGTCTGTCTGTCCGCACTTTTTCTGTCCGCCCTCAGATCTTAAAAACTGCTGAGGCTAGAGGGCTGCAAATTGGAATGTTGATATCTACCCTTCAATCATCAAACATACCAAACTGCAGCCTTCTAGCCTCAGTAGTTTTTATTCTATTTAAGGTTAAAATTAGCCAGTCATACTTCTGGCATCGCTATAGGCACCAACAACACAGGCCACCACCGGGCCGCAGCTAAGAGTTTCATGGGCTGCGGCTAAGAGTTCCATGGGCCGTGGCTGAAAGTTTCATACAGCTTTATATGCTGTACAGAAAACTCGATTGCGCCGAAGAAACTTGCTACATTTCTGTTATGAAAACTTTATATGCTTTGTTATTTGCAATCAATAATTGTTATAGAATTATTCAGAATCGTTTTGTTGTCTAGATGAATTAATATTTGTACCAAGTCAATGGCTTATTCCATATGAATAGGGTTCATCTCCATAATAATAATAATAATAATAATAATAATAATAATAATAATAATAATAATAATAATAATAATAATAATAAGAAGAAGAAGAAGAAGAAGAAGAAGAAGAAGAAGAAGAAATTTGTACATAAACAAACACAGCGTTAAAAATGCAATAATAACACACAGAAAACTATACAAAAATAACCCTATAAATGATATAAGTACTCAGAAAATAAAGGTTATAATATTATTGTGGAAAAAAAATTATATTGCATAACAGCAACAAAACAAATAGAGGTAAGACATTTAACTTTTTTTTTTATTCGGCTTACAAACTCTCTCTCTCTCTCTCTCTCTCTCTCTCTCTCTCTCTCTCTCTCTCTCTCTCTCTCTTTGGCAAGTGGCCCAGATACATTCATAATGCCAGGAACTTCTACGGGAGCCACTGACTGGCACTGATATATATATATATATATATATATATATATATATATATATATATATATATATATATATATATATATATATATATATATATATATATATATATATATATTATATATATATATATATATCGTACATTACAATATAACTTTTTCCCCACCCGTAAGCTTCGTAATTTATGCCTGTATAATACTTTCCAGTCGAAATCTGATCATATTAACACCGATAGAAGGAATGAATACGTAATATCATCCATTTCTCTGGAATCTTTCCATAACCTAGATGTGCCTTAGACATGTTGGTCAGCAGATCTCAACTTGCAAGTTTAGCAAATAATTTATAATATATATATATATATATATTATATTTATGTATATTATATAAACCGCCGTTGCTTAAAGCAGTCCCCCCCTTTAAAACGTGACCACCAGTGGCGATAATATGCAACATTAATAAGTCAGCTGTGACGTACACACACACACACACACACACACGCGCACGCACACACGCAGGGAGGTCTTCCTCAAATGCATTTAGAAGCTAAAAGTATACGAGAGATGGGGGTTAAAGCTTATACCTTGTTGATTTATTTATTTGTTTTTGTGTATCTTGAATTTTCATATATAATTGTTGAATTATTTACCCATTTTTCGGTGGCTGCATGTTTGCGCCATGTTGCGTTTATGTTGTGTAGTTTTAAGCGTGTTTGAAACATTTTTTTTTTAAGTGTGTTTGCCGCGTTCGGTTTCGCTGAGAATGTTAGCCGGTTTGCGTTCTCAAACATTATAGGCCTGTGTGTTTATTCATATATTATAAACGTGTTTGTCTTTTTTTTTTTTTTTTAAAGATTCTAGGTTTGTTTTATTGTGTTTACTTTCTGAAACATGTTTATTTTGTGGCCTTTAACGTTCCGTTTGCAAAACAAAATTATATCATTCATGTTTGCCTTCTAAAATGTTTAGTTTGTCGTGGTAGCTGTTTAGGATGTTTGTTTGTGAATTACATCGTCCCGAGAGAGAGAGAGAGAGAGAGAGAGAGAGAGAGAGAGAGAGAGAGAGAGAGAGAGAGAGAGAGAGAGAGAGAGAGAGAGATTTATAACCTGCCCAGCCCCACACTAGACGTGTCTTCAAAAATTTTTTTTCTATTTTGTCTTAATTAACCTCTATTTAATCTCCACAAGTCTTATATTTTTCTTTTATGGTTTTTTCAATATATTTTTCAATATATTTTTCAGACTTTTTCCGGGAATACGTAAGAATATATATTTGAAAATTTTAATTATTTTCATCACTCGTGTGCTTATCACTACTGACCTACATAATACATTACGCGGCATTTTGATCTATTTTGACGTAATAACGAATAAAAAATGGCCGATCGTAATTAATATTAATTTCTAAAATATAGATAATGAATAATTAGTCAATATTTTCCAATATACTACATTCCACCACGCGCATAAGCTTGTCCTAGGCAGGCAGGTGTGATTCCAAATTAGCAGGAACACGTCACTCTCGTAATATTTTTAAAAATTCCTTTTCAGCACCACACACTCCATTTTGACCTCGCCACATTAAACCAGAAGGAACTTAGGAAGACTATTGACCAATCTTCGACCTGGCACAACGGCTATACGCCTCGGAAGAGCGCGCGTGCGCACCGTAACTTTAACAGCTGGGTACTGGCACAGATCCTAAGCATTGCTCTGTATATATATAGGACAACTTAGTCAACCAAAAGTCTGTTGTGGGCCATTTTCTTTTATTTCCTCGCTGTTTGTTCGGGGGTTTAGTCGTCTATAAAATCTATAACAGTCTATATGTTGTTGTGGTTATGGTGAATTGTAAGTTGAGAGGTAGTTGAGTGTTTGTTTTGTGTAATTTCAAATTTTAAAACCTTGTGTTCTCTTTGCCAAGATCGTAGCTCAAAGTTGTTGGTCAACGGTTTGTGACAAAATTGTGATGTAAACAGGAATTCTGGAATAGATTTACAATCACATATGGCAATGGGAAACCAAATTTCACTTGTTCTTCCAAATTTATATATGGAATTTTTTTTTTTAACTTCTTTACTTCCCCCAAGATTTTCCAATTTCCTGTAACTTGGTGAATGTTTACATTTTTTGGACATTTGTATTAAAATGGAACCTTTTAATTGTAAATTTAATATTTATAGGACAAAGATAGATAATTTGTCTTATGTACACTTTTATTCAGGACATCATCAGTGTTTCTTCGAACCTTGAGAATTGTCAGTCCTGAGTTTTTATATCGAGAATTCAAAAACATCAGAGAAATAGACCTATGAGAAATCTGAAAGGAAAAAAAGTAGTATCCTCAAACACCCTTTGTTTTCCACATTCTCTGGGATTTGAAGCTTTAAAACCTTTTTTTAAACTTGTTTAATTCAAATGTATCATTCACACACAATATCAGAAACATGATTATAAAAAATAGCCCCCGAAAAGACAGCAATATTGTGTACAAAGTTCCTTGTATAGACTGTGATTGATTTTACTTAGGTCAGACCAGCAAAGAGTTCAGTACCAGATTAAAACAACACAAATACTCTGACCTGTTCTTGCTAGAACAGGTCAGACTAATATTGCTCTATTTTTGCATCTCAGTGAAAAGTCCCACAGAATAAACTGGACTCAAAGCAATGTAATATTGAAAAGTAATGAAACTGTTTCCAGGAACTTGTTGGAAGCTGTTCTGATTCAGTTGACTTGGGAATATAACCTTAATTTAAGCCCAGGATTATTTTCGTTTGGCCCTTTGATAAAAACATATGTTACAGAAGGATTTGAAAGACAGAATAAAGAGAATCACCAATAGGTAGATTTCAAAGTTAATCCGTTAACAGTTGTATGACCTCCCAACCTTTTTGTACTTCCTCAGGACATATACCCACCATATATAGATGCCCTTGTCTCTGTATATCTTCCATTTTCACACAGGATGAGGCTGCTGGCTCCACACTCTTCCCAAGAATGTTCAAGGGGGTTATGTGCCCATAGCATCAGACATCCCTCAGTGATCACCCATTCCCGTACCGTCCACAACCAACGTCTCTCAACTCTTCGTCGTCGTTGGCTGATATGGTCTGGACCTGTGGTGAGACAGGAAGATAAACAGGCATTCAGGAAGAAAGTGTGCAAGGCTGATCTTAGGAAGTGATTGGTAATTATTTTGGATTTGTGTAATTCATAAAACATCTTGTGATTGTGAATATGTTCTGACACATAGAAGAGGGGAAATGTATGATAAACACTGAGAAATTGCGCCTAAGGTGGCCAGAAGGTGATAGTTAGTGTATTATTGTCCAGGATTGGAAAAGAATGAGAGTAAAAGAGAATGTTTGTTATGAGAGCCTTAATCTGTACCTTGCTAGATTTGGGGAACGTGAAAGTGTGGTTGTGCAAGGTGATTCAAATGCAAAAGTAATTGACAGGGCAAGATGGCATTGTGGGTAAGTATATGAGTTCTTGGAGTCAATGAGAATGGGGGAAATCTTGTGGAAATATACTTGGATAGGGACCTGAGTGTTGGAAATACATGGCTTCTAAAGGAAAATGTTAATAAATATACTTGGAAAAGAGAAAATAGTGAGAAGATTGTGTTGGTGGAAATAGATTGGATATACCTTTTTGAGCATATACGGGCTCACAAGATATTGCAACGCCAGTTTTAATGGCCATAAATCAATCAGTCAATCTTATTAGCTTCACACAGTATTCCACCATGAAGTCATCTTGGCCAACACGCCAGTTAGTTTTGAACTTACATATCAGCTGTCTTCTGTTAGACTGAAGCTGCCTGACTCTGAAACATTTACAGTAGATGTTGGCTTCATATATCATATGAAAATGTCACAATTAAGTTTTTCATATGTTATTCCAGATTAGGATTATCACAATTTCCAAGACTTATTTTTCGTAATTCATTTCGTCTTTCAAGTGGCTTGATTGTTTGATACGTACTTTTGTTTATTGTTAATGCTTTTCCAAGAGTTATTTGACTTGAGAGTAATTTATTGTTTATTTTTTTTGTAGAATATAACTCCACAAGACTTTTAATGTTTGGAACACGTAGAAGTGCCAGCCACCTTTTATTGAATTTCACATATAGCTGTTTTTTAAGGACTGACAGCAATTCTTATAGATATTGTAAGCTTATTTTGAATCTAAATAATAATAATAATAATAATAATAATAATAATAATAATAATAATAATATGTATTCATACTTTTCCTGTGTAACCAAAAGTCTATGGGTAATAGACTTGACTATTTACCATCGTCCAGTCCGGCCCAGCCTTCTTCAACATTTGCCTCTGCATAAAAATGCACAATGTAAGCACTTTGTACCTCTGGCCAAGCTTTAGAACGGTACGTAACGTCTCGCATCGGAATCTTGGCATCTTGACAATCTATTCGCGAATAACTGTCCATTTGTGTCGTCTGTAGCGAGGCATTGCAGAGCAGCTGATTAGCTTTAGGTAATGTTTCTTATAATAGTCGGTATTATTATGGTAATTTTGGGTAATTTTTCAGTATTATTAGAATAAAATTAAAGGAAAATAATTTTTTATATGATATAAATAATAAAATAGCATTAAAATAGCTGAATTATGAGGATATCTTTAATTATTTAAGGAGACATTACTCAAACCGGTCGTCAACGCCCGGAAGATAAGTCACCGAATGTAAACATTGGCCCGTGAAATCAACTATGGTATTACCGGTCCTATTTATTTATTTTGACAGTTTTGGGGTCATTTTAACACGAAATTAACATATTTAGTGCTCAAAAATTAAAATTTAGGTGTTAATTAAATAATATTATGTTGTAAATAAGCGTAAATTCGTCTGAGGTTGTGACCTCTTAGACTGTAGTTTGACCTCAGGTCAGACCTTACGAGAGGTCATTACTTTATTGGTTTGTGGGGCTGACCCCTTCGAGGGGTCAGTATAGGGTAATTGTGGGTAATACTGAGGGATATATGCATGTGTGTCATCCTATGCACGATTTTTTTGTGGGGGTTTATCCCCCCTCCCCCGAGGTCAGGTCAGGTCATGCCACGGTACCCTAGGATAGGTCAGGTTAAGGGAAGGTTATGCTTGGAGTTAAATTGCAGATTATTACTACGATTTTTCGTTGGGGTTGGGTTTTTGGGTGGGGGGTGACCCTGGGAGGGGGAATCATACCCCTCCCCCCAGGTCAGGTCAGGTCATGCCACGGTACCCTAGGATAGGTTAGGTTAAGGGAAGGTTATGCTTGGAGTAAAATTGCAGATTATTACTACGATTTTTCGTTGGGGTTGGGTTTTTGGGTGGGGGGTGTCCCTGGGAGGGGTAATCATACCCCTCCCCCAGGTCAGGTCAGGTCACGGCACCCTTGATAGGTTAGGATAAGGGAAGGTTAGGCTAGAGGTAAAAACTGTAGTATGCAAAGTAGGGGTCACAAATTATTTCGGGGGAGCTTCGCCCCCCGGCCAGGTTAGGTTAGGTCAAAGGTTAGGTCAGGTAAAGGTTAAGTCTGGTTAAATTATATTCCCTCTAGAATACCTACTCTAAAAATGTCCACTAAATAAAAAAGCACAGACATTAGACGTTGGCTCCCAAAGCCGTCTGCTTGTAATATTCTGTTCAGAGAAATGGGGGAACCAGACCCTTGGGAAGAAGTGTTCAGTTTTATCATAAACATAAAAAAGGTGAATAAATTATTGGTAACTTCAGGAACTAGGATGGTAAAAGCTCCCAGGGCGCCATGTTTAATACCATCCATTGAGGATGAATCCCAAAAACATCAACAATTATAGACTGTTTCTGTTTTCAGTAAAAAAAATTAATAAATGATATCTCCATGCTGAGGTGTTCCGTAGAATTACCATAAATTTTTACCTTGATACCACAACCACTGCCATGAGGGCTGTTTAGTACCAGCCACAAGGGAATGAATGTTAAGCGTAAGCAAAAGATGATAAATATCTCAGTAAGAGTAAATTTATGATATATTTTAGTATACTCTTTGTATTAAGTATGTTAAGGAAACTTAAGAGCACAGCTTAAAAATTCCAATACATGTATTGAGTTGTGGTATTTAAAGTAGAATAATACTAAATTATGCATTTGGTCTCAGTGTGGCTTAATTAATGTTGATAAAGCTTCCATGAAAAAGACATTTTATGGCATTTTTAATTTATCCTTGTTCATTTTTTTTTATTTACAAATGTTTTGAATAACTTTTATATTTAATAGAGTAAAATTATCAATACCCTATCCATTTGATTGTCATAACACTGGTTACTGTATATCAACTGAAGTTTAATCATTGCCAAAATATTGATTATGTGTACCATTTAGCATATTGGAATAACACTAAAATACAATTAATTGGATTACTAAAGAAAATTAATTGATGGGATGTAAATATAAAACATTAGGGATCTTGGTAATATTGCCATTACTGTACAGACATGTTAGTAGGTGTAATGTACTTTTTGAAACTATTCAGTATTGCAGGAGGACATTCCAGAAATACAGTTTTTAAGCTTGAATAGGATTGAAAATAACTGAAAAACAAGTGTCATTAATACACTTTTAGTGAATGCACCGTAAATCTTGAACAGACATGGTGTATTTAGCCTAATCTTTCACGTTTCATTTCAGGTGTTGATGTCGTGAGACTTGTTGTTAACAATGGAAATTCTCAGGCAACTCCAGAAGGGAGCTGTGCCCCAAACCTATCTCAGAGGACTTGCAGCTGTTAGCTCATCTCGACTTTCAGTTGTTCTTAAGGGGAAGAGTGATGATATAATTCATGGTAATAGAAAAGTCTGTAATGGCAATATGAGACACTTTGCTCCTATAAGCCATAAGTTCCCTATTTTATTAATTAGAAATGGAGCCCTCTTGCAGACACAGGCATCTGTCCTGACCACAAACCAAGCTTGTTCATACCACAGTCTTCTACGTAGTGTAAATTCGTACCAAAGAACAGAGAAAGACCTTCTGAGCACCTGTCTCACGGTCAGTGCCACAAATACAATGTCAAAAAGAGATCTCTCCATGGCCTGGCTCGAGAGTCTTACCGTCTTCCAGGCATCTTGGTTCCAGTCCTTAGCCGAGTCACGGTTTGTCGAGGGGCTGATGGGTGGCTTACAAGTTATCCATGATTCCCTACATGTTCCTTGGTGGTCGTCCATCATTATTTCCACCATAATTCTGAGGGGTCTTTTGACTTTTCCTCTCGCTGTATATCAGGTGAGTTCTTGATTGTTGTCATTAAATGCAATAGTTACTGTGTCTGTTTACTGTGAAGTACATCTTTAGTATTGTTGAAGAAAACTTAATTACTTATACAAGAATACAAACCATCACCTTTTATGTACAATTATCCCTCAGTGTGAGCTGAATCAGTCATTTGAAACTTCATAACAAGGTAGTTAACAGGTAATTAAGGGGGTGTGAGTGGGGAATAATCTTTTTCACCTACTACAACTGAACACTTTCTTCAGCCACCTTGAAGTGTGGATGTTCTAAGCGTTTTGCTAGGCTAAGTTGAAACTTACTCTCAGCTTTCTTGATGTTTGTATTTTTTGCTAAATAAAGGTCATGGAAAAGAAACATTTGCAAAGATGATGCGAGGAGTGTGAGAGTATGTGTAGGTGCTTTATGTCTCTTCTTATCATTGACCCACACAGGCTTAGCGTTTCCTGTAGGGTCAGGATCTGTAGTCCTGTCTCCCCTAGCAAGGAGAGTGTGAAATGGTCACCTTTGCAGTGGGAGAGGTTTAGTAAGATAAGGAAAGATCAGAAGTGTTTGCTGGCTTCCTCATTCTTTCTGGGAAGGGTATGCGTGTTGATAGAGCTCACCCGTGGGTATGCTGCTAAAGTGAGACAGTTCTTTAGGTTCCCTCCTCCTCAGCTGGTCCTCAGCTGGGCCAAATGAATGGTCTGACCTCCTGGTCAGGCAGTCCCTCATTGTCTAGCAGATCAGACGCACTCCTTCCACCGCTGGTGTTATGCCAGAGGAGATTTTTGCGTGACCGAGATCTCCGGGATTATTCCCTGATGAGTCCAGCTGTGGAGGAGTCATCTCAGAAAGACAAACTCCCAACTACTTATCTTACATAAAATTGTTGTCTGTACTACTATAGGACTGAATGGCAAATTTTAAAGTAATTTATATTATTTGTATGTTTAAAACCAGTCTTTTGTCATATTGCCACCTCAACCACCCTACTTTGTCCCTGGTGCTGAAGGAAAAAGTCCTCGGCGATGGCAGGTGTGTTAGGGTATTCCTTCATTGACCCCCCTTAACCACTAGTTAACTATCTTGTCACCAAGTTTCAACGACCAATTCCAGTTTGTACTGAGGAACATTTCTGCATAAAAGGCTCTGGTTTGTATACCTAGGAAAATATAAGTCATCAGTCCATTATTTTTAATTTTTGTAAGATGAATGTTAACACTCTGCTGTAATAAGATTCTCAGTATTTTATAAATCATATGATGGTTCTTAAGACTTTCTTAATATCTCTCATTTTCCAGAATTACATATTATCAAAAGTTGAAAACTTGAAAGGAGAATTAGACGCGTTAGCCAAGGAGCTAGGAAGAGAGACTGCCCTTGCCACCAAGAAGTTTGGTTGGACTCAGACCCATGCCCGGTATATGTTCAACAGATCTGTGAGTGTTTGTATTTGAAAGTCTTAGATAGGAAGTAGTTGATTGAAACATAGAAATTTTTAGATTTAATGTGGAGTATTTATTGTGAAGTATCTTTCAGTAAATTGCCTGATGGATTATCTTTTTAAGTGTGTGAAGCACACTTATATATATAACAGGCCCATACAATGTACAAACCTTGTAATTTTACCAATGCTCTGCTACTGTGAACTGTTGGAGAGTGGAATTGTAAACAGTAGTAGTCTTGAGTCGTACTTGTAAGATATCGCCCCTCCCCATTCATGATGTCGTAGGTTTCATTAGCTCCATGAGCTAGGAGAGATGGCAGACCTACAAGTGTCAGCTGATAGTTTATGATGTTAATCCATTCATTCTGTGCTCTACAGGAAAATTAACTAAAGCAACTGCTGTGTATTATCCCCACAACAGTGAGTGATTGTACCCTTGTATTTTGAAGTTGACTTTTAAGAAGTAAGGCAGCATGTTTAGTTACAAAAGTCTTCGCTTTTCCTTTTACGACATCTCTGCTGGATTGAATGATGATGACTAAAAACCTGAAGTGATTCTCAGTAGTGGCAATGACTTGGTTACTCATCATATTCAAATCAATCCCCTCTGACATCTTTCTGGAGAACCTCTGTTGTGATCCAGCCCTCTTCAGCTCACATCTTGGAGTATGGAGAGGTTCACTCCTGCTTTGCAACAGCTAAGGTAGTCCCTACCTAAGTTTCTCAAGTTCAGTTGTATGGAATCTTTAGAACTGGTTTCCCCTTTTTCAGAAAGCTGAACAAGGAGAGGATACCACAACAAGTTTGCATACTGTACGGGACCTTTTCCTGTGCGTTCTGTTCTGACATCTTTCTGGGAGCTTCTTGAGAAGACATCTTGGCCAGTCACAAGTATCAAAACAACCTCCCTTCAGCCCCTACACCCTTCAGAAACAAGCAGTCATTTGTGTTCTCTCCCACCGACTTCATTACCAGGATTCAACTCCATACCTTTCAGATCATTCCTTCAGGTCCTTTTCAGGCATGGCAGGAGCTGACAGACATGATTTATTCATGTTTCCTATCAGAGATGTTAATAAAGCGTAAACACCCTAGCCATCACTTCTGCAGGTCCCCACTGCCAAGGTGTCTCTGTTACTGTGTCATCTCTTCATCTGCCTATCTCCAAGAGCACCATAACTTGCTTAGAAAAGATGTTAACCCTTTAAGGGACTCCAGATTTCACCAGTGAATAGCCACACTTTTCCTGATTATGGACTTAGCAATGTTTGTCTTTTATTGCATACTATAAATCTGTTTTTCATAATTATAAAGCTAGTTTTTAAAGGTGATGGTATGTAGTGTATTGTAATGTTTAAAAATGAAAAAATAAGAAAAAATCAAAATGACATATTGAAGTTTGCAGAAAATTTGACTTCACCGTGTTAGAATTAGTTCATGAAGTTTGACCTCTTGTTTCTTCAGCTTTTGTCAATCTCTGTGTTTTTGTTTACCAGGTCAAATGTTTGCACTGATGTTTACCCTATGTAGGTATGCTTATATATGTAGTGTATGTTTTGTAAACTTTTTATATATTTTTTTACTTAGGTGCACTCCATTATTTTGAGGCCTTTTCTGCAGATTAATGGCCTCTAATGGTTCTTATTTATGAATATTAGCACATTTTCAATAAGAACCATAATAGAAAGTTGGTCTGAGATTCAACAGTATGTAAAGTCCCTAGGTTTGGGACTTGTCCGACGAATACCTTGGTACATGTACACAAACCTATGGTTGTTGCTGGTTGATAGTCAGGGAGTTTTATCTACCTGTCACTGTCTTGCCCCCTGCAAACTTTAATTCCTACCTTTCCTTAATTTTTGGCAATCAACCAGCTTCAAGATTACACTTACCAGTAACTAGCCAGACTTAACACCTGAACTCTGAGTGATTCTGTGTCCTGTTAAGTTGAGAGCAAGATCAATTAAGAACTGAACCTTCTTATTGTTTTCATGAGTCCACTAGGCAGGCTGCTGCTGCAGATAGTGTGTCATTTTCTGCCTGGTTTAATACTACTCTGTTTCCTAGTTTTGTCTTGGCTACCACTAAAATGTGGAAAAGTTTGCCTAGTGCAGTTGGGGAATCTCTGATCTCCAGATATTCAAGCGAGGAGCAAATTCATTCCTGCTCGCTCCTGATGTCTACCAAATTTCAGTTGTATTTATCACCGTTTCCTATAACTCGTGGGTTTATAGTCTGTTGACTAGAACTATCCGTAAGGATTTTTAGCTGAAGATTTAAAGAAAGAAAGTCCAAGACCTGCTGTCTAATTCATTTGTCTTTGTAAGGTAATGGTTCGTTTGTCACGAATATATGTTTATTATTTACAATCACATATCTTGAACTGAAGCTGAGACTGTCTATACCAGTAGTTTGTAGACGTTTAAGAGTGGAACAGCTATGATGTGAATTGCAATTTTAGGCGTCTCTTGTCGACTGTTTCAGTTGAGGAATTGCGGAAGGACCTGATCGTCAGGGAGAACTGCCATCCGTTTAAAGCGAGTTTGGTGCTCTGGTTCCAGATCCCACTGTGGATTGGGATGTCTGTGTCGTTAAGGAATATGGCATCGATGATGCCCCACCAGGATACAGGTATGTGTGACAGTGCTATTTTAATCATTACTTTAAGGGATAATTAATATTTGTTGTGCTAATTGCATGCACACCTTCATTAGAAACCTAACCTTGGAGTTTCCCAAGTCATTGTAAATGTAAAACTTTTATAGATGTTTTGAGATATTGTAAGTGACATAAAACTTTATTGAAGTTCCTGTAGGTGCTACTGAGCATGGTAAAACTTGAATGCTGTGAACATGCTTTATTTTGCACAATTTTATGGATAGCAATTGGCTTGCCAAAGATTTGTATGTTCTTGGATTTTGTGGTTACTAAACTCATGACTTAGAATTAAAAAAAGTATTGAAACTTTTTTTTTTTAAATTCAGGGAGCATTGAGTATAGTGAGGGCATAAACCTCATAGAACCAAATGAACCTCTTGGGAAAGCTGACGGGTTTAACAAACAGAATAGCTCAGTGGAAAAATTAAATTCTCTTAAAAGAAAATGTAAAAACAAAGGTTTGAATAAGCACGGAAATGGCGAAGAGAATTATTGATTATGTCAAGGAGAATTTGTACAAGAAAAAAAAGGGACTACTATATACTGTAGATAGTTAGGACTACGAAATGCAGATCCTTTACTTATAGTTACTGAAGTGAAGACCAGTTGGATTCCCAAAAGGATGCAGATGAAGCGTGAATTCCAAGTCAGTGGCCCCTTTGGTGGGCTTGTTCCATACGAACAGGTTCATCGTCTGAATGTTAATAATAATAATCTAAAGTGGGAAGTGAGTTGGGTGGTTAGAAGATAACTGATTAAATGCTTAAATTTATGCTTTGCTTCAAGATCTAGTTGTACAGATATCTATGCCATTATTTTTCTGGACTTCAGAAATTGAAATGACTCAGTATTTGATTGTTAGTTAATGGGCCATTTTGGTTTATTTAGAGTAAACAATTCATCAGCTGGGTTGAAACTAGACATCGAAATGCAAATGACTGTTTGCGTTCATTACTTTCTACAGTACATTATCAGCAGTGGGACTTTGTATTTAGTATTTCCTTTCTCAAAGTGAAACTAGGTCGTATTGTGAGAATACAAAAATGATATTGATCTTGTAGATTTGTCATTAGAAGTGTGAACTTCTGGGAAAAGAAAAAATATTATTTAGATGAATTTGTAATGACATTAACCAAATCTGTAACAGATAGACTGATCAAAAATTCTATCGGTGCTTATTTCTTCCTCTTCCGTTTCCAAAATCAAAGAATACAAAGTCAAAAGAACCTCGTATTGCTTTTCTTTACACTGGAACAATTACTTCTCGTATTCTGAAAGCAGACGTTCATTTTCCCCGCAGCTGCCCAGATCCTCTTTCTCGAGCTGAGCACCGGCGGAGTCTCATGGATACCTAATTTAATAGAAGTCGACCATTCCCTGATCTTGCCACTTGCCATGGGGATCACAAACCTTCTCATCACGGAGGTAAGGCTCTCCTGACTGAATCGCTCGCCAGCTTTGGTTCTCCCTCGGAAGTTCAAGCAAAGGTGCAATGCATTACGACCCTAATACTATCCGCCTTGCATTTTAATACTTTTTAATCTGTTTATTAATTTATTTTTTCTTTTTTAATAAGTGGGACCTCTTCTTAGTTCTTCATAATGAAAACCTTCATATTCTTTGGAAACTTGAATTTCAAGTCAGTGGCCCCTTTGGTGGGCTTGTTCCATATGAATAGGTTTCATCTTCTTAATAATACAGTAATATAATAATAAAGTTTTTTTGCTAGTAAGAAGTCTGCAGTAGCCACCAATGATTAATTTAATTGTCAACTTCATATGAGACACGTTTACAATGCAGTTTTAAAAAATAGGATAAGTTTTGTTAAAGCTTCAGTAAATCAGTATTTTTCTTTGTGTACTCAGCTGTTTGAACCACAAACATTTCAAAACAGCCTGTTATAGACAAGACACTTTTTCCAATATGACATAGTGCAGGTATATTCCTGTTAAAAGATTGTGGTGCTTTTCGTAAAGAAAGGAGTTTTACGTTTGAAATAATATACTGTAAAATTGACTTGAATTTAAAGTCAATGGCCCTTGTGGGCTTGTCCTATATGAATAGGTTTCATCTTCTGAATAATAATAATAATAATAATTTCTGTAATCTTTGGATTGGTTGTACTCATTTGGCTCAAATATTTGATAACAAGGCCACACAGCCCACTCCCTGCATAAATGGAATGCAGGTCAGTGCTAAGTGAATGACCAGTTTTGAACTAACAGCAAGTGTTAGGTTTTATAGACAAATTCAAACCAGGAAATTTGTCAGAATTTTTGCTAATTTTGACTTACTTAATCATCAGATTTTAATATTATTACAGTTTACAGAATACAGTGAAGTGTTTGCCTTAATCTAATATAAATACATTGACAAAAAAAATCTTCTACTTTTCTGACCAAGTGTTTCTCATCCCTTCTCATCACATGACCAAACATTCTTAATCTTTGAGATCTTGAGTCTGCTTCCCAGCCACAATTGCAAAGCTCAAGCAGCCAGAGTTGTGTGTAAGTTAATAATCAGGCAGATATTCATATGCAGAGAATATTTAAATTTTTTCTAAGCGTATAAAAACGAGTTAATGAAATTGATCAGGTCTCAGTAAAATTAGAATTTACTATTTAATATTTCATTAGTCATATAAAATTAAACTTTCTGCTTTTATTTCATTTAAGCAGCCCAAAACCTTCACCAGAATTTAGTTTTAGGGTTAATGATCTTGAACCCTCTATGTCACTTTAAATGTTTCTTTGCAGGTCAATGCACTTAGCAGAGTGTCGAAATCGAGAATGCAGGTCATTCTGACAAACGTATTTCGCGGCATCAGTATCGCAATTATTCCCATCGCTGCAACTATGCCCTCAGTAAGTTGTTCATCTCTAATGTTTAACACTGAAAATCCCTCAAACTTTTGTCTTTCTATAGATAGTAACAAACCATTGCCCTAAATAGCCTTAGGTTGAGTTGGAAGTGCTAACCAAGCATATTTATTTAGTGCAAAGGGGATTTGAATCCACCAGGTGCCTAGACCTTCTCTTTATTAAGGTGGACATCTGTAAATTTCTCTCTTCCTGTTGTCAGTGTGAAGTTTTGCTTCAGACGTTTACACTCAGAGGGGATGGAACAGAGAAGGAGTTAGTTAAATTAAAAAAATTAACACATATGAATTTTTGCCGTAGGTTGAAGAGCAACTGATGAAGTTATCATCTCTCCAGCTGGGATGTTATCATCACATTATTGGATTTAAGATTGCTCTGAGTACGGTACTAGCTAATTAATTGGGTGCTAGCTTAGTGTGTCTGATCTAAAGTTGGCTCACACGAGAAAAATACTAGAATTAAGGACAGACGCCGGTGTAGGAAGAATATATGGTGACGTTGGTAATTACGTGTACCATACCAAATAAAAATGGTATATGAGGATGCAAGAGGTACGCTGAATGATATAGATTACCCTTCCTGAGGCCTAGAGGCAAGAAAAAATGTGTGAAGCTATTACACAAGGTACCAATGTACACTAAAGGAAACTACACTGCCCCCTCAACTTTCCTGATTCTGTCTTGGTCAGCTGATAAATGATTTGAGAGTAGGGGGCAGAGCACAAAGGTTGTGGACTTGTATAAAAAGGATAGGACTTTAATTGTTTCTCTTAACTAGGGTGGACAGCTGTGGGAAATAATACAATAGAGGTGCAAAGAAAATAGAAATCAGGACCAGTCATGGTGGCTGCATCTGACAGGAAATTGGGGTGTTATTTTAGTGACCTGAAGCTAAGTCTTCGCTGTGAAAAAGGTAAATGAGGTAATTGCTGCTTGTGAATTTCTGGATTGCTTGATTTAAAGCCAAAAGGCATACATTCAACGACCCAAAGGGGTGCTTCCTGCAACTGCAGAAGCCAAGAGTAAGGTCCTATCTAGGAGAATGCCCAAGGGTATCTATCTTTCAGGTTACTGAGGAGAGCCCTTAGGATTAGTGGAGCTGAAAGATCCATCTCATGGAGTGGAAGAACTAGGGGCATAGCTGTCTGTAGCGCTTGATGGCAGACACAAATTGTTTAAGCACTTTTCCAAGGTCAGTGTCGGTATCTGTTGTTAGGGACTTGATGGCGGGAGCTCTGTTAGAGGCCAGAAGTCTAACAGACTTGTCAGGAAGCTTTTCTCTTGGATGATGGACTCGGAAGGCCTTAAACACTCAAGTGGAGGGTCGCCAAGTCTTAATTGGTTGGCATATGGCTGGTTAGGAAGACTCAGTCACTAATAAAGATGATGGGAAGAAGGCACAGGACCCACCTGAGTCACTGTCAGAGCGGCGTTTTGACTTTGACGCGGTTGCCCTTTTGCTTCGATACCCAGTCGCACTCTAGAATGAAGGCCAGGGAGAAGAGCCTTCCGAAAAAGGCCAGGAAGGAGACTACACCACTGTTAGCTAGGCCAATCAGTGGACCAGTCCCAAGCAGAGAAAATGGGTTGTGCATACCCTTCTCTCAAGTGGCCCTGGGGGGCTGCGGCGAAAAGGGCTATTACACGCACCTGCCATACCACAGTGTGTGCGTCCGTGTTTAAGCAGGGCAAGCAGATGTGCAGCCTCATCCTGGTGCAAGCCTGACTGCTCACAGTGGGGCAAGGAAAGAGTGGTCACTGAGTCTAGGTAAATCAAGTGCCACAGCCTTAGTTCTGCCAAAGGTAGAATAACCACCTGTTGGAAGAGCACCTCCTCTGCCCCTGGAGCAGGGGTAGCATGTAGAAAGGGTCCCCTGGACTGCTTCCACTGGGCGTTAGACTTCCCTTCTTTTGCTTCTGCCAGGGCAGGACATAGTCCAGGGATGGGGCGGAGGAAGACAAGTCCGATGATGACGATGAAGAAGCAGGAGAACATTCCCAGCACTTCTTCACTTTCCCTATGCATACACATTTGCCTTTTGCACCAGAGGGCTGGTCAAGGCTAGAACTAAAGACTGCCTAAGTACCAGGAACAAGAGGGTCCACCACCAAGGGAACCACTGCTGACAGAAACCCAGAAGATCCTAGGGCTCCAGGTCCCCCAGGTTGTCTCTAGCAGAGACAGAAGAAACCAGGAGCATCAGCGCCAAATTCAGAATTGTCCAAGGGCGCGTGGCTGTTGGTGGAGCGCCTACATCAGAAGCAGCTATGTCCTACGGTTTAAAGTCATGAGCAGATTTAGGTTTAGACCTAGCGCTTCTCCCCCTTGAGGGAGAAACACAAGAGGGAAGAAGGAGCTAGATGGGTTCGGTGGTGTCACTTGGGGAGTATCTCCCCCGATGAAACCAGCAAACGCTTCTTGTTTTTCTTCCTCCTGTTTCCAAACCTCACCCACTGAGGAGAGTCCTATAATCCACATTCCTTACAAGGGGAAGCTTTGAGTATGCCCTACCCCTGGAAGAAGCACATATAGTATGAAGGTCTTGCACTACGAACAACATGAACTGCCCACAAGGGCAACCACATCCTTCACAGCATATAAAAAAAAAAAAGTTACCAGTAATAAAGAATAACGGAGCAAAACACCTAAAAGAGGTAGAAATGAGAACTACTCATCCACCACCAAGCTTTCAACCAATCAGGCAAGAGCACAGGTTCGCATCTGTCCCGCACTGTGGCCACAGGAGAAGCGAAGATGTTGATCGATGAGTGAGGAATACTCATCTCTACCTGTCAACCACCTGGTTAATTACCTAGTTAACAAGTTTCCTACTGGTTTCTAGCTTGCTCTGAAACACTCCTATACTAAAGGCTATGGTTTGTATTCCCATATGATAAAATATAATTTTATTGCTGTTAATCGGAATTTTGATAGCTTTCAGGGTAATGAAAATTAGTTTATCATATTGCAGTTATCCCCAAAATCTTGTTTTGTTTATGACGATACATTAAAATAACCAGAACTTTATGTTTGCATGACCTTTACCTACGAAAAACTGGGGCACTTGTCATGACTGCAACTAGTTTCTCTAACGACGTTGCGTCTTAATTTTTTTGACAGTGTGTTGTGTTGTACTGGGTAACTTCGAGTGTGTGCGCCCTCATCCAGAATCTGGCCCTGATGCACCCACAGCTTCGGCAGGCTTGTGGGATACCAAAGACCCCATCGCAAATTCCCAAGCCTTATCAACATTTATTGTCGCAACTCCAAAACAGATTCACGAGAAGAAAATCGTGATAGTCAAGAAAAGAGTCAGAATTACGGAAGGGTTTTGACACAAAGCAAATAATTTCTTATACATATGTATATAATGACTATTCAAAGTTTTTAAAATAAACAGTGATAACCAGAATTCATTTTACTAATCCTTGTTCCTTTATTTGAAGTTAAAACATAGGCATATGTAATCTTTCCATAGAGGAGCCTTGGACCTAACATATATAAAAACATTTCATGAATTTGTAATGGTTACTACATTCAACTATGGTACGAATACAAATTCATAATAAAGACGCAGTACTTTGCTGTCCACAAAATTAGTTTAAAGATCTATATCCAACATATGCCCTGGTTTTTAAGATGATAAGTAACCATACAAAATGTTGTTAGAATATGTACTATGACTTGTCAGAAGTTGGAAAAAACCTCAGGAATTTTAAGAGACACCTCTACAGCGCTACATTTGGTCAACATTGTCATTTCATGCATACCCCACTTTTACCTATGCCAAGTTCAATGATTAAACTACTAAAACTAGCGCTAACAGTCGCTAAATATGATGGCTCCACTTCACACGCACAACTAGAAAACTACACGGCCACCCAGACGCTCTGACCCGTGAGAACCAGATACTGAAATTTTTGCCGAGTTCTTTATATGTAGTAGTGAGGTTTCTTGACTGTGATGCCATATTCAGCCAACACGGGAGTCAGGTCCTCCATAGTTAAAGTGAACCTCTTGTCCTTCCCCTTCGTCTTGCTGCTGGACTGCTGGGACCCGCGCATCTTGCAGTGCTGCAAAGCATCATTGGTGATGTCGGAGATGAACTTCTGCGCTGCCAGCGAGATCAGACGCACTCTGGAAGAGGGAAATTTAGGTTAGAAAATAATGAGGACGGTGAAATGTGTATTGACATTTTAGAAACATAAGTAGCACCTTTTGGGGGTCTGGCCTCGGCAAAGTCTGTGGAGTAACAAAGATCCTACATTCTAGCCTGCACTTTAATATTTTCTACATATCTTTCAGCTAACAGCCCCTACAAAGGATAGTGTCATCAGTACACCTCACTCGGTGCAAGGATGAGGTTCTTTGTCTTCGGTCCCTAGCTGCAACCCCTTTCATTCCTTTACTGTACCTCGATTCATATTCTCTTGCACTTTCTACCCTCTCCTAACAACTGACTGCATAATTGCCACATTTTCCTCCTGTTACCCTTCTAGCACTGAATGACCCTAATGTCCCGGTACTTGGCCTTTGACCCGAGTTTCATATTCCATTCCATTCCTACAGTTAACGTCTGTTCCACATGGTTCCTAGCCAAAACTGACCTGAACTTTACACATTCAACTTCAGAGATATATATCTAAAAATGTATCGCATCTGAAATGGTTAAGGAAAAATTACAATAGGTAGTTGGTAAGTACAGAAGCCCCTATGTTGTACTTTCTCCATTGCTGCATTTTCAGTTTTTTCTTTCAATTTTCCACTACAACTTGAAAAGACTGTTTCCATCAATTTTACTATTCCGACCTGGGTTGAAAGTTATGGTGCTCTCTGGTTAACAACTGTTTCATGTGGGTAAGTGGCAAACAAACCAATCACATTTTCTGATGCAGAACTAAGCTTAATACCTAACAGTCTTGGTATGGTAAAACGCTTGGTAACTGGTTAACCAGGTATATCATGCTTCCCTTTTCTTAAACGACCATGAGAGTTAAGAACCTGCGACTTGATTATGTTTTAATGACTTGAGACAATACTCTATGAGGATGCAGCAATGATAATCATAACCAACATACGAAAGAATGCTCCGACTTTTTGTCACTATTAATGTCAACTTCTATAGGCATTTCTGACCAAACCTCGAAGCCCCTACCCTATACAATGCCTTCCCTTCCGTGAGATGGAACTTTAAGGCGTCACATCAAAAGCAAAGTGAACCTGAATTTAAACCGATGTTCCTATCCTTGTCTTGATGTCTGATAGAAGTCAAGTTAAGTTCTATAGTTTTCCTTCACCTTTTTCAATTTCCCTTTTAGCTCTGAATGACCTCAGAGGTCCTAGTGCTTGACCTTTCGCCTCAATATTATATTCCATTTCATTCCACGACCTACCCATACTTCTAGTCTAAACGTCACCCTGCCCAGGGCAAACAAGATTAAGAAAGTGCACTTAGCACTTATAGCAGAAAATAACCTACGACTTTGCAACCCTAGCAAGGGGATGCAATGATGATACCATCGTTTATAAATTCCTTTTTCAGTGGTTGAATGAAACTGTATCGAATTCTACCACCTGGGATGCAGCCATGCTTTGCTTCTAAAGTCCATTCAAGATGGTACTCCGATAAATGCATCTACTCAACAATATTTAATCAGAGGGTGTGTGTTGATACACCAAGCACTCCTGCTCAAGTTTACTCACGAATACTCTGCGGAAAAGTGTACTCAGTACTTACAGTCTTCCGTCAGCAGCTTCAAATCCGGAGCAGTTCAGGTAATACGCAGTCACGGCATCTGGTATCTTTCGGGAGAGAAAAGGAAGATATTATTTAAGCATCTGAAGCATTTTAAGAACGTTTGACAATGGACACGATTCTATGCATGGAAATAAATAATATTTACATATCACCAGATGAATAACTTGCTCACAGCAATGAACCTTTTAAATGAGACCTCGTGACATAAATATCATCCAGAAATAAAAATATATCTTATTTATGGGTAACAAAAGTCACCAAAGATGAAATGGTCCCCTGACTTATGAAAACAATATATAAACGGCCAATAAAAATTAAGAATACAAAATCCTACCACATAGGGATCTCACAATCATTTCTCCTATTCCTAAAGCATCAATACAACCCCTAACGCTTCAATACAACCCCTAATGCTTCAATGCAACCCCTAAAGCATCAAAACAACTCCTAATGCTTGGCTATGACATACAAGAGTCTTAATTTAATGTATAAACATTTTTAAGCAACATAATACATGTGAACGTGGATAATGCTCCCTAATGCGCCTGCCATTGCAATGTCATTACTCTTTGTATTTTACTTTCTATCTAATCCTTTTAAAGGTATCTTCCAACTTGGCTGTCCAACTTCTTGAACTTCACCTTGGCCTAATTTTTGCATTTCCCTGAAGACTAAACCGTTCAGGTGAGTCCTATGAGAATCTTGAAACATGACTGGTGGTAATTTTTCAAATGTTATAATGACCCTGTAGGGGGTTAGTGTAGTCAGTGCACCACAGGCATTGCTTAAGGTGCTTTGAATTGTCCCTCTGGTCCCTAGCTGCAACCCCTTTCATTCCTTTTACTGTACCTCCATTCATATTCCCTTTCATCCATCTTACTTTCCACCCCCTCCGGACAATTGTTTCGTATCGCAACCGTGAAGTTTTCCTCCGATTGTGCCTTTCAAATCTTTATACTTTTAATTTCCCTCTCAGTCCTGAATGCCCTCGTAGGTCCCAGCGCTTGGCATTTAGCCTAAATTTCATATCCCATCTCATTTCATAAGCAGAGAGACCAAAGGTAATCCAAGGAGCTCTCCGGGGTAGTTCGTCAATACGTATAGTAGTTGCAAACGACAAGTTTCTCAAGCTCGTTACTTTCTTGCATCCGCGACGACTCGACCTTCCAGCTGACTCACCGTTGGGGTGTAATCTTCCAGTTGCATCAGGAAATCAGACAACGGGAGACCGGCATTCCTTGCAACTTGGTTCGCCGCGGTACCCTGTGGACGGTTACGATATTTTACAGAGCATGAAATGCAGTTTGTGGACGACTACTTTGTCTGGGGAGTAAAAAATTGTATATTTTCATCCTATCTTTTTGTGACAAACGCTTCAAAAGATTTACCATATACATACAGCAATTCAAAGACTAAAGTTAACCAATTTTTTTATGGGCAATATCTGAGAAATGTACATCAGAAATATGAGTAGAGTTAACAAATACCTATAAGACGCTGAATTTACAAAGTGAAATCTATAAGGCAAACTAATATGTTTCAGGTGTGCATTATCAGTGACAATGAAAAACTTATATACTATAAAATGGCAAAATCAAAATATGCAATTAAAGCCATTAATGACAGCACGTAGAAATACGTACAGTATATCTTAGTCAAACAAACAGCTACCATAATATTCATAATAACATTTAACATTTGATATCTGCAGTGTTATCCAACACTCAAACATTCTATCCACTGGCTCCATTTCATAATTTTAAATAAGATACATCAAAATAAAATTTGAAAGATGGGTATCACAACATAATATAAATAATAAATGGGATTTACGTACACTGGGTTAAAGGATGGACCGTTAAACAGGACGAACTACACAATTTGGTGGGTCCTTGTGAAAGGAGAGTTACGTACAAGACAGGATTTAAAAACGTGTTAACGAAAAGGATACTATATAAACCTCGTAATCATATGAGTCACTAAAATGGCAAAAAATATATACTGAGGTAACTGTAAATATACATTTAAAAATATATAAATGAGATCTTTCGACAATCTGCTCAATTCTCATTGCCAATCAAACTCGCGTACATATATATATATATACACACACAATTTTTAAATACATATTTACACCTACATCACTGGATTTTTACCAAAAATATTACTTGGAAAGGAATCAGCAACGTCTGTACGTCAGCGCAAGTGAGAATTAAGTTACGAACAGCAATCTGGGGTTCTTCTTACCGTCTGCTGTTGCTGTTGCTGCTGCTGCTGTTGTTGCTGCTGTTGCTGTGGCTGCTGCTGTCCTAGCTGATCCATGGTTGCTACCTGTAGGAGAAAGGTGAAAGGAGAAAGGTGAAATCAGAAAACTTTCAATGCCGTCCATTTTGTCAAAATTTTTTCAGACACAACCCTGTAAACTTTCAATGCTCTCTCCATTTTCTCTCTCTCTTTTTGTTTGTATTCTTGATTTACAAACATTTATTACATTAAAAATAGCTGAGCCTCTCTCTCTCTCTCTCTCTCTCTCTCTCTCTCTCTCTCTCTCTCTCTCTCTCTCTCTCTCTCTCCTGTTTGTATTCTTGATTTACAAACCAATATTTTATTAGCATTAAAAATAGTTTTGCACTTGAATAGATGACAGAAGAATTTCAAAGCAAAAGTTACAATTAATGAACATCCGGTTGATCCAACTCTCCTCTAGGGGAGTGAAGTGCAGATGTTGGATTTAAATTTAAAAAAATCAAAGTCCTGATGTTATCTGTTTCTGTAACCTATATTTTATAATAAGACTTAAAACAGAGATACTGAGGAAATACGATGAATGAGATGTGAAAAATGTTGGAGAGGGCAAAGAAGAGAACGACAATTATTTTAAGGTGATTTAGACCCATGGAGAGAATGGAAAAATATTGCATGGTAAAAAAAATATATATATATATATATATATATATATATATATATATATATATATATATATATATATATATATATATATATAATTCAGAAGGCATGGGAAGAAGGAAGGTTATATATAAAATCATTCAGAGGCATTGGAGGAAGAGAGAGAGCAGTAAAAGAGAGAGAGAGAGAGAGAGAGAGAGAGAGAGAGAGAGAGAGAGAGAGAGAAGATTATATTGCAATGCTATATTTACATAAGAGAGCAAAATGTTGGTTGCAATGCTATTTACATACATAAAGAGTTCAAAATGTTGGTCCCACAAGCCTACATTACAGAGAGAGAGAGAGAGAGAGAGAGAGAGGTTCAAATGTAAGCTATTCATAAGGTTAATAAAATATTGGTTTAAAATGAGAGAGAGCGAGAGAGTCGTTCAACCGCAAAGCTATCTACCATGCAAGTAAAATATTGATTTACAAATCGCCGTTACAAACGAGAGAGAGAGAGAGAGAGAGAGAGAGAGAGAGAGAGAGAGAGAGAGAGAGAGAGAGAGGCAGGCCAAGCACAAAGTGCACTCAAGTACGAATAGCAGGTAATATCACCCCAGGGCAGAATAAGGAAGGCATCCCACCGACATGCCCAGGTAACCTCTGGGTCAAATCATCTTTGGTCAGACAGTTAGCAGGAGGAATTCCACAAAAATATAATAAGATATTAATATAATAAATGTAATAATACATTAACATAATAATTAAGAATGTCTGGACAAATGGTGATGGGAGTTGAATTGCAAATTAATGATGAAACGAAACACTTTTTGTTTGTTTTGTTTAGAGACAGTCCTTCGAGGCGCCGGCAGGAAGACGTAACGTCCCCAGTTGGGGTATCAATGACCTATACCCTCTGGGCACAGTTATACATCATGCATCAAACCTTGGCCCTCTCTAGAACTCAGGGAGTTAAGTAGTGGGCAGGGTATTAGAGCATCAATTGATTACAATCTTTAATATGACTTTATTTCGTTTTCATTTTGTTCAATAATTTCCTATATATATATATATATATATATATATATATATATATATATATATATATATATATATATATATATATATATATATATATATATATATATATATATGCAGGATAAAATATGAGAGAAAAGTCATCCACAAAAATAATGAGAGAAAAATAAGTCATTTCACATGGGGAGAAAAACCACATTCCACATCCGTTCCTCTCTCTCTCTCTCTCTCTCTCTCCCCAAGCCAATGCACATGATTACCAAAGTATGACCAAGATATTGTGACACGCACATCCTGGTGGCATGCGCGCGTGCGCGCATACAAACAAAAGCAATGAGATACGCAGATAAGTCTCTCTCTCTCTCTCTCTCTCTCTCTCTCTCTCTCACGGAGGTCAAAGGTTAGACAGTTTCAAGAATGGTGTTGAGAATGTTCGAATTTTAAATGTGACATATTAGAGAGAGAGAGAGAGAGAGAGAGAGAGAGAGAGAGAGAGAGAGAGAGAGAGAGGTGTCCGATGAAGGCAGGTGCTATCACCTTACCTGTGCGAGACCTGCCGGTGCTTTGCAAAGGCAGGCAGCTTGCTTGCTTGCAAGCTCAGATCTGCATGAGGGAGCACAGCTCGTGTTGTACAGGAAGTTCTGCTTTGTTTATTTATAAATATTTTTTATTTATATATATATATATATATATATATATATATATATATATATATATATATATATATATATATATATATATATATATATAATATATAGGATATATATATAAGCGTAAGTCTAGCAACCTCACACATTTTCACAATCATTCTGTGTTAAAAATTCATTGGAAAAAATTCCACACTTCACTGCCATAGAGGAGTTCTGGCTCAACGGATCGATTCAGATAGTCCTAGACCTGTTCCAATCAAGTGATGTTTATTACAGATACATCACCTATATATTATGTACCTGTAGAGCCTATAAATCCGTAAAAGTTGAGAGAGAGAGAGAGAGAGAGAGAGAGAGAGAGAGAGAGAGAGAGAGAGAGAGAGAGAGAGAGAGAGTCTCGGAAATAAGACGACATAACCTATAGGTGAGTGGACCTAAGGAATGTTAATAATAATAATAATAATAATAATAATAATAATAATAATAATATTTACAAAATCAACCGAGAATTTAAGGCTTCATTTCCTAATCTCTCTCTCTCTCTCTCATAACAAAGAGCCAATTATTCTGGGCAATGGCGTTCCACAAGGTGATATACCTTCGCCCCTGGGCTCCCTAAATTAGCAGTAGGGCTCACCTTAGTCAAGTTAGCAGTTGTAGTCAAGTGGTAATCGGTAATCGTACGCTCTCTCTCTCTCTCTCTCTCTCTCTCTCTCTCTCTCTCTCTCTCTCTCTCTCTCTCTCTCTCTCGTTGCTGCTGTAGGGAATCTAAACACTCAGTAATCCACGAGTTGTCGGGACGGTCACACCGAAATCTTTCAGCTCCGCGCGAACCAGGACCCACTAAATTACGCTACGGCGCGCGCGCGCGCCTTTGTGTCTGTGTCTGTGTACGCGTGTATGTCTGTGCGTGCATATGCGCGTGTCCACGCGCGCCTGCGCTCACCCCAACTGCGTCAGAACCTCCGCAATGTTGTGCCAAACGTTGCAAATGTGTCTCGATTCCAATCGCTTGTGAAGTTAAGACCTCCGACTTGCGTATGAAATGTAATGATTTCGGGGCACGTTCTGACTCGCCCCATGCCCATACCCAGTCACGTGACTCGCCAGAGGGTGTAGTGAGATACCCAGCGTCTCGTTAAAGTGCTAAATGAGTGAGTGTTGGTGAGAAGTGTCAGTAAGTCCCTTCTAAAAGATTTTTATAAGTGCGGACTTCATATTGTTGATGTACGTGTCACACCAAGGATTGTAGGATTGTAAGGATTGTAAGGATTGTAGGATTGTATTCACCGCAGGTAAGCACACCCATGGCTCTATATAATGTATGAAATGTCATTAAACTCTAATATAATAATTGCCTGATATGAAATGTATATCATAATATATAATATATATATATATATATATATATATATATATATATATATATATATATATATATATATATATATATATAATCTCAAAATACAGTATATCAAATAATTCAACAACTTAATACAATATTCACAGGTATTGTATTACAGCTGTATTGGTGAATATTACCAAGGAATATATTGTTACTGTGATAATTATTATCATTCTTTTTTATTACAATCTTCTATATTTAGACTTTGAATCTGATTAGTTTGGAAGGCTGGAAACGCAGAAGATGGGAGAAAGTACCATAATAATAATAATAATAATAATAATAATAATAATAATAATAATAATAATAATAATAATAATAATAATAATCTATTTAAAACTGAATAATTAATTTACATATTTCTCATTTTGAGTTTATTACAGATTCATTATAATTATAATTACTACTACTACTATTATTATTATTATTATTATTATTATTATTATTTAATAAATAAATATATACAGTGAAATAGAACTATTGTGAAAGTTAGGTAAACACACATACGCACTCACACGCGCGCACGCGCGCCGCAGCGAACGAACGAAACAAAGATAAACCTTTCCTTTTATACGCATTGTTTAAAAGCAGCTGTTCGCCCAATTAACCCCAGGCAGGTGTCAAGACCAACATCTGTCATCCCTGTTTGAACATCTGTTGGTTGGGTGACGGAGCCGTGACGGTGGGCACTTGTTACTTGGCTGTTGTGGGTCGCCGTCAGGACCAAGTCATTTTGTAACAGACAGCGGAACTGTGTTACGTCATAACGTAACACTACGGACGTAACGTCGTGACTTGGCGATTTGCGATGTGGATTTCTGTGTGGGGTGTTTCGTAATCCCCCCCCCCCCCACAAATCCCGAAGATGTTTAGGAATGGATTTATTTGTTTGAGCTGTCGATGTGAAATCCTCAGTGCGTCTATGTGGAACTGTGTTGGATAGCTATGTGGATTTGATGTGGTCCCACTCTGGGGGGGGGGTTTGAATTTTAAATAATAATTTAAATAATAATAATAATATTATTATTATTATTATCAATAATAATACTAATATACCTTCTTGCATGGAAAATGAATTCATAATAATAATAATAATAATAATAATAATAATAATAATAATAATAATAATAATAATAAACCTTCTGGCGTGGAAAATCATTTAATAATAATAATAATAATAATAATAATAATAATAATAATAATAATAATAATAAACCTTCTGGCGTGGAAAATTATTTAATAATAATAACAATAACAATTAATAATAATAATAATAATTATCTCACAAAAGATTGTCAATTTGTCACTAAACATACCAGCACTTCAATACACCACCAAGTTGCAAGTTGCAAGTTGCCAGCAACGTGAAAAAGACACTTAAAGCCACTTGACGCAGACACGGCCCACTCCAACGAAAGTCATGAGAACAAGGACCCAGCGCTCAATGGCGTCGCAAAAAGGAAGGTCACGTTTCTCGAAAGCAGTCGCATGATTTCTTCGTTTGTTCCGAGAAGAATTGGGAAAGGGGGGGGGGGTGATATTTCAGTTTATCGTACCCTGGCAACTAAACAAAACACTCGTCAGTTTTTCCCCAAAGCGAGGACGGATGACCGTTTCTCTCTCTCTCTCTCTCTCTCTCTCTCTCTCTCTCTCTCTCTCTCTCTCTCTCTCTCTCTCTCTCTCTCTCCCCTTTATGAGGCTAGGAATGCAGAGGTCGGGTTCCTCATCTTGACCCTTGTTGAGAGAGAGAGAGAGAGAGAGAGAGAGAGAGAGAGAGAGATTTACCAGTGTTTCGTCAAAGTTTATAACCGTCAAAATGGGAAGGTCTCGACGAAGTGATAATCTTTCTCTCCAACAAGTTTGAAAACATTAATTACATCTCTCTCTCTCTCTCTCTCTCTCTCTCTCTCTCTCTCTCTCTCTCTCTCTCTCTCTCTCTCGAGCCTGCAATATGACAAGATGAGAGGCAGAGATTCCTCGCTGAAATCTGAGAGGGACCTCAGTCCCGCCCTGCGGTACACCAGCAAGACCAAAATTAGCAGAAATATACGACAGAGTCTTCGTCCATTTGAAACGCCAGAGATCTGAAAAGCAGATGGTTAGAGAGCCTTGACCCAGGGCAGGTCAGTCCAAAAGGGCATCTTTCAATGTGACCTCTGTGACCTCAGGTCTAGGGGCGAGCGTTGGCATAAGGCCAGGCTGATTTGAACCAGCCAAAGTGGAGTAGATTCTCTCAGATAGATTTATATTTCTGTGGCCAAATCTTTAGGAGTGGTTGTATGAGAGAGTTGGAAAATGTAGGTTAAAACCCATAGTCTATACCCTTGTTACCCCACAAAACACAAACAAATACACACACACACACAAACACAAACAAACCACGGACCTCAAGGTTGCAAACTAACATAACAAGAAGCAGAAGAATATAAACAAAGACCTCAACTCTGCTCGTTCCTTACACACTCGAGTTGATATGACGTAAATTATTGAGACATTGCTGGGCTCTCTCTCTCTCTCTCTCTCTCTCTCTCTCTCTCTCTCTCTCTCTCTCTCTCTCTCTCTCTCTCTCTCTCTCTGTGATAATCGCTTACTATTTTTCCCAATGTTTTATAAATACACTGATAGGATATGCATGTAATCCACTACGTTTATAGCAGCAGTTATGAATAATAATAATAATAATAATAATAATAATAATAATAATAATAATAATAATAATAATAATAATCATCATAATAATCACAGGAATAATTTGAATTCTAGACAAGGAAGTGAAGGCTGAATTCAACTGTTAAATTCAATATCTGACGTAAACTGAAAAGTGAAAGGTACAAAAAATGGATGAAGAATTCATTACAAATGAGAGAGAGAGAGAGAGAGAGAGAGAGAGAGAGAGAGAGAGAGAGAGAGAGAGAGAGAGAGAGAGAGAGAGAGAGAGAGAGAGTCACAAAACGGCTACAGTTCATTATATCACAAGTTTAATATCCTTCGTATGAGGCTGATATTATTATTATTATTTTTATTAGACCACAAGAATCAGTGACACAAAGTTGTTCAAATGATTCAACTTGGTGTTTCAACACAATGTGAGCTTGCGTGATCATCGATACTTTCCAAATGAATTGTGCGTGAAGTCTAGAATATGCGCCTTCTGATTGAGAGAGAGAGAGAGAGAGAGAGAGAGAGAGAGAGAGAGAGAGAGAGAGAGAGAGAGAATTCAACTGCAAAGGTATTTATAAGGCTCATCAAATTGATTTATAAATCTGTCAAAGGTAGGGTTGTTACAAAATTACAGAGAGAGATAGAGAATCAAGTGTAGTGAGTAATATCACTACCACTGTCGATCGATTGAGAGAGAAAAAGAGAGAGAGAGAGAGAGAAATATAAGGGCCACTGTTACACAAATACAGAGAGAGAGAGAGAGAGAGAGAGAGAGAGAGAGAGAGAGAGAGAGAGAGAGAGACCACACTGCACCATTACCTATCTACTATAAGAATAAATTATTTCCTACCAACTAGCCGCGTTTGGCTTGGCCAAACAACTCGAGAACGGCTGAACGGAATTCCATGTAAATCGCCGGTAATATTACACAGACGGCTTTCAATAAACTGCCAAGTTAAAGATTCACATACCACAAAAACGGAAGGCGGAATGTCTCGTGGGATGGGATGGCTTGGCAGGTGTAACATAAGAGTTACTGGTGTAGGGAAGTCGAATATACTTACACATATATAAATATATTAAATCCTTCTATATGACTGTCGGTGCACCTGGGCCCTAAGTCAGTAATTAAGATTCATTGAGAGTCATACACAGGTGTTTGGATGTTTTCATTAATCAGTTGGATTGCAATGACCTTGGTTGAGAGATGGATGTAGGTGTGTAATGTATATATGTATATGATCATATTTATAATTATCATCTCACCTTGAACTTTGACTTGACGACAAAATGAAGAATTGTAGAAAAAAGGTTAATAAAGATAATTAAGGAAGTAGAACATTGCAAAGAAGGCGGATGAGATAATTTGACGATAGAGAAAAACTGGATAATTTTGAGAGAGAGAGAGAGAGAGAGAGAGAGAGAGAGAGAGAGAGAGAGAGAGAGAGAGAGAGAGAGAGAGAGAGAGAGCCTACAAAAATTTGGAAAATATGACAACATCAGGTATACATGTTTAGAACATGTAAATAATATATACATATATAATTACACTAAAGTTCCCTCCCCCTACATATGTCCCTCCCCTGACCTCTGACCCTGAACTGTGACCTTGAAGCGACCGGCGGAAATCATAAGCAGGATGTGCGCTCACGTGATGCTTCTGATATAAGAATAAAAGCGAGAAGAGAGAGAGAGAGAGAGAGAGAGAGAGAGAGAGAGAGAGAGAGAGAGACTGACCCCATTCTTGTTAAGCCTTATGCCAAAAGAGCCGGTCACGGCCCGTCTGTCAAACTTGTATGGACAGTATGGGAGAGACAGAACGTTAAGCCCTCTCTCTCTCTCTCTCACAACAATATGCTTCAGTTGGCCCCAGCAACAATCAGTCACGTATACCTGATTGTTAAAAGCTGGACAGAGAGAGAGAGAGAGAGAGAGAGAGAGAGAGAGAGAGAGAGAGAGAGAGAGAAAGTTGTGATAGTCATTTTGTGCATCGATACGCATTGTTGGGTTAATGGCGTCGCTTTGGAAACTCGCTCACTCCCTTTATTTTCTTTGTTTTGATTCGTTGTTTTCTCGTTACAAAGACACGTTAAACTGATGACGGAAGGGTCGACAGGATTAGAACAGCGTGAGATTTGAAACTAGTTTGATAGAATTTTGATCAAACTGTTGTTGTTCTACAACACAGGCAAGCTTTTGGTGTTGTTGTGATGGTTCTTAACGGTCAAAATGTTCTTTTTTCAAGTTGTTTTTCCACAAGACATCTTCCAACAAGCAACCACAACCCCTACTTATGAGTTGTTATAGTCTTTGAAATTTGACAGAAATCCACAACAAGAAAAACTTCTTGTTGTTTGATTTTTAGGTTGTAAATACTGCAATACAACCTCAATAACAAAATGACTTGTAAGGATTTTGTTGTTATAAGTTCACTAGGGTTGTAACTGTGTTTGAAGGCGGAAGCGTCAAGTTAAAGGTGTATCTTTCAGGTGTCTGGGAAAAAGAAAGTGATAAAAAATGAAAGTGTTCTTAAATTCCTTTCCATTGTCTTCGAAATCTCTCTCTCTCTCTCTCTCTCTCTCTCTCTCTCTCTCTCTCTCTCTCTCTCTCTCTCTCTCTGTTGGCCTAACTGCGCATTTTTCACGAGAGAGAGAGAGAGAGAGAGAGAGAGAGAGAGAGAGAGAGAGAGAGAGAGAGAGAGAGAGGAGTTTTTGACACGATTCCAGCACAATGTTTTTCTTATTTTCAAATTATGGGCCTCTCTCTCTCTCTCTCTCTCTCTCTCTCTCTCTCTCTCTCTCTCTCTCTCTCTCTCTCGACCTAAACAGCTTATTTTCACGAGAGAGAGAGAGAGAGAGAGAGAGAGAGAGAGAGAGAGAGAGAGAGAGAGAGAGATTCGAAAAAGGGACAGCACCCAATTTCCGCTTCCGGTCGGGACCCAGCTGAATGGCCCACGCCGGAAATTGAAAGAACGAAAAAAAAAATAACAAAAAAAAGAGATAATGATTATTTTTATCTGCTAAGCGAAATGGGGGCTTTCTGATTGACGTGGCATCCGAAAGATTATAAAAAGAGATAAAAAAGCGTATGATTGGATTATAGAATGATCAGATGGCCCGCTTATTCACGTATAAATCAAATAGCTCTCTAGTTACCGTGGATTCTGAAAAAAATATAAGTATAATGAATAAGTTCATTATAATCTACAATGATTAAAATGACGTAATATTCAACAGCTTTCATTATAATGGATGAATAAAGCAACACACTTTCACAATACACCGACATAGGGGTATAATGATCTTATGATGAATTATTCATTATACATAATACCCGCATTATGCTCAATTCAGAATTCTATTGACACACTTTGAGAGAGAGAGAGAGAGAGAGAGAGAGAGACAATAAGAGAGAGATTTTTATAAGAGAGAGAGAGAGAGAGAGAGACACTTTCACACGCAAAACGAGCGCGCAGGCACGCACGTAAACACACACACGCAAACACACACACACACACACAAAACACACATACACGCGCATGCGCGTCCTTGACAGAAGAACCGTAATAATGCTGAATGACAGATTTCCTATTGTTTACAATTTTTTGGGAGTTTCGAATCAGGGTCACGTGAATTGAACCTGTGGGTTACGAGAGAGAGAGAGAGAGAGAGAGAGAGAGAGAGAGAGAGAGAGAGAGAGAGAGAGAGAGTTATGTAATATGTATGTGCCCACTGAGAGAGAGAGAGAGAGAGAGAGAGAGAGAGAGAGAGAGAGAGAGAGAGAGAGAGAGAGAGAGAAGGAGTCAACAAAATCACTTGAGTCTGTCATGACCAACCAATTTGCTCTCTCTCTCTCTCTCTCTCTCTCTCTCTCTCTCTCTCTCTCTCTCTCTCTCTCTCAGACGTGTGACTCACCCCAAAATTAAAAGGCCCAGAGTACCTCTGCAGCCTTAAACACCCTTTGTAATAGCATAATGATATCACTTACGATGTCATCCCTATAAGGACACTTAATCAGCATTAAGTGGCGTTGGCTGAAAAGGAGTCTCTCTCTCTCTCTCTCTCTCTCTCTCTCTCTCTCTCTCTCTCTCTCTCTCTCTCTCTCTCTCTCTCTCAATGCATAGCAACTCATCAAAGATTAGTTACCAAGAGCAAAATCGAAATATCTATGCCAGGATGTTTAAGATTGGGCACAGTTCATCCACCCTAAATTTCCTGGTTGGCCCACCCATAGGGGCGTCTGTGCCATAAAGCAAAAAGTGCACTAAACCCCTGCCCCCCGCCTTTTCTGAGATGCAACTGTACAAATTAACAAGATAAATCCTCTCTAGGTGTACTTGCAAATGAGTCAAAGTGAGAGGGACATTTGTCGTAATATATTTAACCAAAAAATGGATGAACCTAATTCTCTAGATGTTACTGCATAACTATATATAATAGGTATCTATGTAAGACCATCAGATCTCCTCTAACTGTAATCCTATGGGAGACAATGAGGCCTGTAATATGACCTAAATTTAAACCAGCTAACACACACATGCCCACACACTCTCAACAAAAAGTTGTATCAAGTGGAACCAATGTGTATACACTTCTCGTACCATGGACAGCCTTCCAAGTAATCCTTATTAGCAACGGAGGAATGAGTCTAGACTGCGTTGGCTATATTGAGCACTCCCTGCGTGGACCATTCGATGCCTTTTTGGGAATACTGTTCGGGCATATCAGAGTCCGTCGCCCGCTCGCGTGAGTCTGACAATAATGAGCTGGTGGCGAACAAAAATAATCTCTGAGAGAGAGAGAGAGAGAGAGAGAGAGAGAGAGAGAGAGAGAGAGATTAATCTAGACACTATAGCAATTGCATGACTCCCACAGCAATGGGGGGGCCCTAGAACTTACTGGAAGTCTATAAATAGATTTGAACACCAAGCTAGCCTTATCAACCTTTCAAGAAAGAGAGAGAAGGCGTTTCTCCTTTAAAAGCTAAAAAAGATTATTTGTTTTCGCCCCTCGGGAAAAACACAGGCACCTGTTGTATTTGGCAAGGTCTTGCAAGTATGTCTGCGTGTCTGTCGAGAAGTTGGGGAAGGCTGCAGGTTGGCTAATATCAGCCTTTGATAATTTTCCCCTATAAGATTGAAAGTAGCCTCTATACTAATGTTTTAGGTCGTACAATACACTGTTCTTGGTGAATGTGACTATTTTAGACTGTATACTTACGTATTTCATCTTATTAAGTGATAATACTTAACCCTTTCAGACCCTGGCGGCTTGCCAAGCCTGTCCGTGCAACGTGCGCCCTGCTTTTAGCTTTCCCTAGCAAAGATTATCGAAAATGAAATATATTTCCTTACGACAGGGTTTCCCCAACACCACATGCAGGACGGTGTAAAAAGTATATATTTTCTCAGAACGGCATATTTTTACTTAAACAGGAATCTTTAATGGCTGAGATGAAGACGAAATCTTTTACACTACCGGAATCTGAAATGGTTAAAGCTTCAACGCCTTACTGAGTACGGGTCAATTTCGTCATACCTTTACTTGACAGGTGTCCTAAAATAAATTTTTATCCTTCTCGGGGGCACAGTGGATTCAGGGCAGACTCTAAACTAACCCCTACCATGAATCTGAAGCGAGAGAGATAGTAGGTTTTGTCCAAAAGGATGGGAAGATACTTGAATTGTCTACAGAGGCAAAGATGGGGAATGGCTGAAGGCCTCAATGAGCCAACTCTCCTTTATGGAAGTGAAGTTGGATGCTGAGTACAAATGAAAGGTAGAATACTGAATGATGAGATGAACTGTTTGCATAATTTATGCAGCACAAGAAAGACTGAATGGTTGAGAAATATGTAGATATACTGATTAGCGGTAAAGATTTTAATGCACGTGAAAGGATGAATCGGTACGCTTTGAGATAACCTGGCCATGTAGAGAGAATGGGAGGCAATGAATTAGAAATTCAAGAGGTACTGGGAAAAGAAGGGTTTTAAGATAATAATAATAATAATAAATAATAATAATAATAATAATAATAATAATAATAATGATAATAATAATAATAATAATATCCAGAACTGCACTTTGTGGTTTCACACAAAACTGGCCCCAGAAAAAAATAATATATAAAACACCCCATTCCAAGCGTTACGCAACATTGGAGGGACACAGATAGGATGACACATACACACACAAACACACACACATACACAGACACAAACACAGTCGACACTTGACACCTGACTGAACACGACACCCCCCTAAAGTTTCCATAGTCTGGTGGGAGGGCGCCCTCGTGACAGGTAAATATGCCGAAACTTCTCTCTGGGGGCCTGTTCATTTATATAAATATATACATATAATTTATAATCAGCTACATTACACCCTGAGAGAGAGAGAGAGAGAGAGAGAGAGAGAGAGAACACTAAGTTAACATTACGTTAAACAACCCATTGAAAGACCTGTATTACAATTTTAACTTCAAATATCCTATGAAGAGAGAGAGAGAGAGAGAGAGAGAGAGAGAGAGAGAGAGAGAGAGAGAGAGAGAGAGAGAGAGAGAGAGACAAGTTTAACGAGTCGAACTCGATCACCACAATAGTCTTTTGTATCACATTCGGAGCGGCCGGGAAATGGGAGATTTTTTTTATATTGTCACGCTTAATAACGCAGGTGTTACGTAACTGTCTCTCTCTCTCTCTCTCTCTCTCTCTTTAAACTCTTTCTCATTATGATAATACAAATTCATAGGCTTATACGCCTAGGGGGAACCAGTATACCGCCTTGCAACACCGTTAGACCAACAGTGCCTTTGTGAACTTCGAGAGAGAGAGAGAGAGAGAGAGAGAGAGAGAGAGAGAGAGAGAGAGAGAGAGTCTCTGGCCGAAGTTTTCACAGGTGCAAACATCCTACAACATCCTATATACACAACATCGGCTACAACAACACAAGCGGACCGCCTCAACAACCAATCCCGTCCTGACATCTGGCGGTTCTCAAGCAACCCTATCTGTCCCTCCAAGGTTACGAGGGAGGGAAAGGGTATAAACAGTAGTAGAGAGAGAGAGAGAGAGAGAGAGAGAGAGAGAGAGAGAGAGAGAGAGAGAAATATCCCACGATTGGTCTAAAGTCTCTTAAGACAAGTTACCTCGCCGAGTCCTTCTGGTGTTTCAATTATGGTCACTAGACTTATTTTGGACCTCTCTCTCTCTCTCTCTCTCTCTCTCTCTCTCTCTCTCTCTCTCTCTCTCTCCATATTTCCCGGGAGTAATTAAACGATGTTGTTGCATTGCAAGGAACTGTGCAATTAACTATTTACTCAAGATAAACAACCAATCACATGATTAACTGCTTCTTCAATCACTGAATACGATCACACTCCATCACATCTTCACAGAGAGAGAGAGAGAGAGAGAGAGAGAGAGAGAGAGAGAGAGAGAGAGAGAAGCAACCGACTTCAAAAGACGTTGTCACCCACTCGTGGACAAACCCAAGGAAGCCATTTGTAATTACGACCGTCTGGTTTTTTTTTTCTTTTCCTGACCCCTCGCGAGCAGACTCCAGGGTCAAAGGGCGTGACAGATCCTTCAGGAGAGAGAGGAGGAGTGGATGAAGGATGCCATAGGATTCAGATGGCGTTAAATAAGGATACGAAGGACCCTGACACTAATTCCCACAAGCTGAGAATACTTATAGGCCTAATTCCTCTTGGTAAAGCCACGTGCCTATAGGCCTATAGGCTGAGAATTATGGGCCGTGTAGATAGTTGACCTTGGCGAGTTGCAGCCAAAATAGGGCATAGGGCTTGCAACCTCATCCTAATTGCTGAGATAATGAGAAGATAACTTCTGAGAATAAAAAAGAATTCTCAAAGATGAGAATATTGATAATAATTAGTCTACACAATTATGAACGCGGTTACTGCTTGGCAAGCGAAGATGAGAGAGAGAGAGAGAGAGAGAGAGAGAGAGAGAGAGAGAGAGAGAGAGAGAGAGAGAGAACCGAAGCCTCGGGTGGGCAGAGGGTGACAAGAGGCACAGGTTGGTAGACTTACTGAGAGAGAGAGAGAGAGAGAGAGAGAGGATTCCTTGGGATAACTCTGGGAGCGAAAGAGTCTCGTAGTAAGGAACACACAAGGAGCAGCGGTTAAGGAGCAGGAACATCTGTAAAAGTAGCAGGAGCAGAAAGGCGTAAGACTAGGCCACCACACGTTCTATCCTTTCAGGGTGAAAAAAAAATATAGTGTTGGTGATAGTGTTGGCGAGACGCGAGCGTCCTTAGCGGTCGTTTTGGTGGTGATGGTGTTGGAGGAAGCACTGGGTGATGGTGTGTTGGTGTTGGTGAAGTGTTGGCGTTGGAGTATTAATCTTAGAGGCTGTAATGTTGGAGAAACTAGGTCTGATAACATGGCTTACTCTGGACGCCTAGAAGTTGGGGGACAAAACCACGCAATTGTTGGCGTTCCCGCGCGAGTGTAGCGTTGGAGATTCTGTTGGAGATTCCCCAGTGGTGGTGGTGGCAATGCTTGAGCTGTTTTTGGCACTGGGGTTGATGTAGACGGTGCCAGAACCTCACAGCTTCCCCTCAAAAGACCAGGACATATCTCTTCTGTAGTCCCCTGTACAGAGAAGGTCTCAGTGACTATGCAATTTTGAGTGTAACAGGCCCCTCGATTCGTCTGGCCTGGGCAGGTTATTGTTGTGTGTGTGGGGGGAGTTGTGGGGGTGTGGGGGTTGAACGATAAACCCCACAACTTTTCCCACACCGTTAAAAAAAAACTCCCATTCCGAGATCTTTCAAATTGTGGTGTAATCGAAGTGTTGAAATTCGTGACGTAACTTTTTTACAATATTTACGAACCGTCTCGTTATTATCCTATTTACTTAATTACTTAATTATTTACTTCTATAAACAGTGAAATAACTTAAGCAGTAAAGTGATAAAGTGATGGAAGAAAAGTGAGTTTACATAGACGAAAGATTTCTATACAACCTCAAGAATTCTGTGAAACAATTAAAAATTGTCCATTTTTTGGCATAAAAGTTTCCTAAATTTCAAAGTCACAGGGAACAAAACAAACACACAAACAACAACATCTAAAATATGTAGTTTAAACATAAATATAAGTGTGAGATTACTTATATAAATAATAAAGCAACATTATTAATATTAATAATAATAATGTAAGTACGACAATTTAACCGAATAAGTAAGATGGCTATTTATAGCAGGCAGTTGCTACCTAGTCAATTCTGGTGTGTATTTTTTCTTGATTTTTTTTTTGGTGGGGTGACCTAGAAAATCTCTCTCTCTCTCTCTCTCTCTCTCTCTCTCTCTCTCTCTCTCTCTCTCTCTCTCTCTCTCTCTCTTCTAAATATAATAAAAGCCTTGCCTCTATTATCCTAGGAAGTGGTGACATTAGCTACCATTTGCTCCCAAATGAACTTAAAAATATATGATTTTTTGTGATGTATGTTGTGTGTGTGTGCGTATGTGTGTTCTAACCTTTTGTATATTATTATTAATATCATTATTAATATTATCAGAATGATTTCAGATAGACAAAGCCTTATTTTGACAAAGCCTTATTTTCCACAAATATTTATATATATATATATATATATATATATATATATATATAGAGAGAGAGAGAGAGAGAGAGAGAGAGAGAGAGAGAGAGAGAGAGAGAGAGAGAGAGAACAGCAAAATCCCATACAAAGAAACATTATAGATCCCTGAAGGAGAGAGAGAGAGAGAGAGAGAGAGAGAGAGAGAGAGAGAGAGAGAGAGAGAGAGAGAGTGTGTGTGTGCGCGCGTCTCCCAGACAAAGGTGGCTACGGCCTTAAATTTGCATAAGGAGATAATGAATTAAATCTGCTTTGTGTCTACGGAACACTCTGACCTCAGGGTACCAAATCTTAACGGGTGACTGAACGGCTCCTGCGAGAGTCTATGCTTGTGGTGTGCGCGAGTTTTTTTCTCCTGGGACAAGGACTGTTAGAGAAGGTGGCAAGTCAGGTGGAAGAAAGAGAATGGCTGAACAAAGGCAATTCATAATTTTGCCGTCGTCCAGCCCGGGCTGGCCTCTTTCGCCACATCCTTGTAATTAAGTACGAAGAATATAGATACCTCGGTCTCAACTCTTAATAATGACGCGCTGTCTCGACCCTCTCTTATATTACCAACTTTTTGATGTTACGAGTACACTGACGATAACAATAATAATTATATTAACTCTGTAGCACCTGACAGCAAACTTCTTCCCATTGATAAATTATTTAAATAAAAATAACTTAATTTATCTTAAAGAGAATAATGATTTCACATGAATATCTCAGCTGCTAATATTTATATTATTATTATTATTTTTACACAATTGTTGAATTTTGGGGAAAAAAGAGAGAGAGAGAGAGAGAGAGAGAGAGAGAGAGAGAGAGAGAGAGAGAGAGAGAGAGGTTACGAAAATAGACCAACTTGATGTCAGGGTTACATAACGCATGAAAATGGTAGCGGAAAAACACAAGAGAAAAAGATCTCTCTCTCTCTCTCTCTCTCTCTCTCTCTCTCTCTCTCTCTCTCTCAAGATTCACAGAACCGCAACGCGCGAACTAAAATAACGAGTCCCTGGAAGGGAAAACGTGTCACCCAGTCACAGGATTTTACAGCCCTGAGAGGGCCAACTTTTTAGTCACTGGGGCACCCGCGTCAAGGCGTTTATAACTTGGCACTGACAGGCTTAAGAACTCTGGCTGGGTGTTGGCAACACTACCGGGCCAGCTTAGTACCAATGGCACATCTTTTGCCTAGAACGGTTCTTTGTTTTCCCTGCAAAATGAAACTATATGGGAGGGGGTATTACAATATATAGGTCGTCTTCACGAGTATCCCTCAATTTTCTCGTGTGACGGAACCTTTGATGCACCAAATCCTCTGATTATTAGTACTGTACAAAACGAAATTTGCCTCCAAATGAAATCTTCCATATTTCACGTTATGTTTACATGTATTTATCTGTAAATTTTATATTATCATCACACATAAATATACATATCTACATATTTATCCCCTATCTTAGCAATACATATGCCCATCTCCTCCCTGATTTCAGTTACTCATGTCACGCGGTCTTTCCGTCTCCACAGGACCATAAACCGGAAACAAATCGCGACAAAATAAGACGATGGGAAGCGTGGGCCAACAACAGCCAAAGACGGCTGTCCCAGGACCCCTGGACGAGGTCACGGCCTACGTGAAGGCCGGGGTGGACGGGGAACGCATGGGAGCGTGCCCCTTTTGCCAGAGGGTCTTCATGGTACTCCTTATCAAGTCACAACAGAAGCTGCTGAAGTTTAAGGTGAGTCGCTGAATGCGGGCGGGTGCAAATCAGGAGTCCCTGTCTCTTCAGAAGCCGTGCCTTGAGCGCTGCTGTTCCCGTCAGTTACAAAAAAATTCTCTCTCCAATATTGGACTTTCTGTCTACCGAGGTGTTTGTTCTTTCCTAGCAGCAAGAATAATTACATACCTTAATGATTATATAATCATTTTTATCCCTTGTCTGTACTGTTTTTAGCCACTGGTCCCTTTCCGAATTAAACGAACAAAATGCAACGTGGAAAGAATGGCTGTAAGATATAAACACGCGATCAAACCAAAGACAATGCTGTAACTCATTCGGAGAGATGGAAGAATGAAAAAGAATAGTATGTCCAAATATGATATTGCCAAAGACACTCTGGTCCAAATTCACTTTAGGGGCAAGGCAGGTCTTCCGGGAAAATGGCTCATCACAACTCAAAGAAATGGGGGTTCTGATGAAGAAGATCTGACTGAAAAAATAAATTACTTTCTGCCATCATACCTTGCTGTTGCAGTGTTCTGTCGACAATTATTGTAAAGGAAACTGTTAATTGTATAGCAGAAAAGCAATCTGTCTTCATCTGGGAATCTAGACAGTTCATGGTACTTCAATTCAGCCAAGTTACAGTTCACAGATTACACTGCTAATCAACGGCGATGCATTTCTCATATGGGGGTACCAGTGACAGAGTACCTAGCTTTTTTCTTTTAATCTTCATTCGTTTCCTTTTCGTCTTTTCCCACCAAGCTGTCCAGCTTCTCAAAACTTTACCTTCTTCTGATTCTTCATAAATCAACCTCTGCAACATACACCTAGACAAGAAGAGGCCCACTAATAGCTTGTCAACCACCCCAGAAACTGCACCATTCAATACTATCTTGCACCCTACGAAGTTCTGTAACTTCCTGTAATAAGGCAAAATGCCTATGCACTGTACATGTCATTATCTCAATCCACAATAATGTCTTTTTCCTTTCAGGTAATCACAACAAACCCAGCCAAACCACCGCCAGAATTCAAAGCCCTGGGTCTGAAACACGTGCCGGCCCTAATTCACGGGGACGATGGGTTCGACGCCCTGGACGACATCATTCAGTACCTGGACACAAAGTAAGCCTTGACGAAAGATAAGTCCTTCTTCTTATGTATCTACATAAAGTACTGCGGCATCGGCTCTCCCTAACCTATGCTACGAAGAGCGTACATCATCTAATCTTAGACCAGGCTGACAACATCCCTTGAAAACATATCTGATTTATATTCCCCTGTAGGAGGTAGTGCTGTTAGTGTACCTCAATGCAGGGCATTGTAGGTTTTACTTAAGGTTCTTTGCAGCGTCCCTTCGACCCCTAGGAGCAGCCTCTTTCATTCCTTTTACTGTTACTCTGTTCATATTCTCTTTCTTCCATCTTACCTCCCACCCTCTCCTAACAATTGTTTCGTAGTGCAACTGCTTTGAGGTTTTCCTCCTGTTACACCTTTCAAACTTTTTCACTCTCAGTGTCCCTTTCAGCACTGAATGACCTCATAGGGCCCAACATTTGACCTTTGACCTAAATTTTATATTTCCTTCCTAATCCATATTCTATCTGGATTCTCCAAGATTCTGGATTTTTGGCATTACAATTAGCAACTCCCCACTGCAATCTTAAAATCCATGCACCCAGAATATGCAGAAATACTTTACAGTATACACCAATCAAATTCCCCAAGAGCAACTGGTAAATTCCTACTTAGCCAACAGTAACAGAACTCATGCATATATATATAAAAAAGGTTTTCTAAACTGCTTCCTGTTTTGCAGCTACCCAGGTGGAGGTCTGGAGTACAACCACCCTGACGCTGACTTGGCCACCAAAGATTTCTTCTCCAAGTTCTGCTTCTACATCAAGGCCGTCAACGAAGACCCGTCGAAGCTGGATCAGGCCCTGAAGAAGCTAAACATATTCTTGGAGAAGAGTCTGAACATAACCAACGGCATCATAAACGGCGACTCGCATCAGGTATGTGAATATTGCAAGCTGTATGTAACTGATTCAAAAGCAACTGCAGTACCATGGTAGATTTAACCTGACATCAACTGATCAAGTCATGTTCAAGTAGAAATAAACAATTTCCAAGCAAAATTAGAAGGTACGGGCTTCTTGCACTTAAGTCCCAAGCAGCTGGGATACATTCTGCAATGTTTAAAAGAACTTTAATTGAATCCTTCTTTCGTTCAACAGGATGAGGAGGAGGAGAACGCCAGTCAAGCACACATCCAGTATCTGTGCGGCAATAACTTAACACACCTCGACTGCGAGGTCCTGCCCAAGCTGCAACACCTCCGCGTTGCAGCGAAGGCCCTAAAAAACTATGATATCCCCACGGATTTGAGGGGATTCTGGAGGTGAGTGAATTGCTTATTCAGTGAAACATTTTAGCAAAAGTTCCAGCCATGTGTCCCTTTTTCATATTGGAACTGGAATATAAAATTTAGACCAAATGCCTACAGTAAGATTACTGTCTTCCTAAATGTTCTCAGGTATGTCATATATATAGGACCTTCTCCTGATACTGTTTCAGTGAGCTTTGCTCAGCTGAGGGAGCAGGTCCTTCACCTCAGGACACTCGTAAGTGGATTGCTTGGTCTGGTTGGTCCTCCTTCCAACTGCTGTGTCGAGCTAAGGAATTTTCTCCCTCCTTCTGTTTTCCTTGTAAACCCACACTTTCCTTGTCTCCTTTTTGTTCCTATCAGGCCGGCTCAATATAGGCATGTAGCTGCCCTTCCCAGTGGGCTCTGTGGTGAAAAAAATATATATATTGTACAGACATCACCCCACTTATGAACATTCAATGCACAAACATTCAGATATACAAACAAACGGGGTCACAAATTAAAGTTGTGTTCAGAGCAGTCCCCTTTGCTACCCATAAGTTCATATTTTTGCATGCCTGTTCTGTACATACAGTATTGTGTGTACAATATATTGTGCTTTAGGATGAAAGAACGTACAGTACTGTGTTGACTGTATATCATACCGTGCTTAAATAGGCATGAAGAGTACAGTAACCAACTGTATATATGTACAGTGTATACATGTGTGTACACAAACTACTTTTCCCTTACGGCCACAAGGGCTGGGTTTTCAACTGAAGCCTCAGCGACAAACTGTTTTACGAACGTAAAGAAAAACTGGCACATCAAGAATAAGTAGTCCAACAGAAAAGACAAAACACAGACACGGAATAAAACCGAAAAAGACTGCCATTTAGCACCAAAGGGAAACATCAAGACACTCTTCGCATTTTGCAGCAGTTGGCCTCAGTATCTGGGGAGCATTGTCATCATCAGTCAAGATACTTTCTGAATAGTTTCTATAACTGTATACAGTACAACACTTGTACTGTGTCAATTTCTAGCTCTTCATAGTCATTCTAGTAATTCATAACTGTGAGGAAAGCTGCTAGTTTCCACCTTGGGTGAGGTCACAAATTAGTGACTTTATCACATCAAATGTCTTGGCTTTTACAATGTCAAAATAACTCAGAAATTATCCATGACCAAGAGGTTCCCAATAATGTTACCGCCCACCCCACTTTCTTATATGATTCTTCACTTTGTAAATGTCTATATCCAAAACCACTGAAGCCTTTTAGAAAACTGGGAGTTTTAAAAATTCTAAAGGGGACATTACACGATGCAATGTTGTCTCCAGGTTAAGGAATGACCTCTTTGTTTTTGCATGAAAAAAGAACGTAATGTCTCATTTCTCTTCGCTTCTACTTTCAGGTACCTTCACGCAGCCTACACCCACCCAGTTTTCGTCAGAACGTGCCCGTGCGACCAAGAAATCATCCTCCACTGGCACGACAGACCAGAGACGCCGAAGCTGTCGCACAAGAAGCACTCTGTCATCGCCAAAGAAAAACCAAAGTTCTCCTTTGACGTACCTGTCCACGCCTCCGTGGTGACAATTGTCGACGAGAGTTAGTCGCGCCGTGTCTCGAGAGTCTCACCGATGTCAAACTTGAGGTCGTCACGTTCTACTTCTCTGTACTGTAATGAAAGTTGATCTGCTTAATCATAAGCCACTCTCTCTCAGTCACGAATATTTATCTATAGATAAGGGATTGTGATTTTTTTTGTAATAAATATACCCAAAAATCTCATGTGGATTTTACATAAACACCTTGTCAGTATGGTGAAACTGATTAAGCATACTGTACTTATATTCAAGAGTTCATTAGGTTCCATACGATGGAAACATCTGAATAAAATATGGAAAACGATTCACACTGTGTTGTGACTAATCTCTCATTCACTTTTGCCCTCCATTACAAAACCTGGCAAACCACTACAATAAATCCACAATGACTGATCAAAAATCAACCTTACATCCAATAAACTTATGCATATACACTACTAAAATGCTAAATGTTAGCAATAAAATGCGTAAACCATCAGCAAAAAAAGGCGACAACAGTAAAAATGATAAACAATTTACATCCAATTGCAATATCTTAAGAATGAAGTCAACCAGTATAATCTAACACAAAACAGAGAAATTGACAAAATATCTTGGAATAACCTGTCAACAGATTAAGGACATATCTCAACTCCCTACCAACATTAGGCTAACTAAAAATAAAACTTACGTAACAGACCAAACCATCAAGTCTGTGCGCTTTACTGTCATTTTCCTTTCCACGGTTGAGTCCTGATTTACTTTACGGGGACTGATGAGGAATGAGTTCATTCCCATTTGTGCACTGTCAACTAGTTCAGTGAATGCTATAATGCGAGAGAAATTCAAGAAAACTATCATCAAAATTTTATATCTAGATTACATCAGGTGTTGTAAATGTCATCTACAGGAACATTATGTGATCGTCAGGAGTCACTGGTACTGCCCTGTACAGACAGGGAAACTGAGAATTAAAGAATAAACTAGGAAAAGAAATAAAGAAAAATAAAAACAATAAATATAAAAAATAAAATACAAATATCAAATAAACTACGAAGTGAGATTTACGTCAGCCCACTCAACAAAAAAGCATTTGCCCTAAGTTTCAACTTCTCAAATTCCGACAATTCAACTCCAGAGTTGGGAAGATCTTTCCTGTAATTTCGTCACAATTGGAATAAAAAATTTCTGGAAATCTATCACACTGAACCTCACATAATATAAGTCAAAATTCTGTGAAATGTCCTGACCATTGAAAACAGTATATTTTTCCAAAAACGTATTCGGTTGTATGCAAGCTCTTGATAATAATTAGACTAAGCTACTATTCTTGAGAAGTAAGTGATTTAAAATTTGAAATAGGCCAATGATTTTCTGATAAATGGATGTAAGCTTCACGATTCTGACTCGAAAAGAATGCTGTATTTGGTATGTATATATGTTTCAGAAACAAAATGACTAAGAAGTATGTTTTCCTAGTAGCATTTAATTGATACTCATGAAAATGACATTTGTATCAATTGGAAACACATCCTTGGTCTAACAAGAATGTGGGACTACTATAAGAAACCACAGCCTTAGGGTCAGGGCGAATTTTAGAAGTGGAGAAAACAGACTACAAACAGCCAAGGTATCTAAGCAAGTTAATATTTCTTCATGATTTATGGTGGCTTAGATTTTGGGTAAGACATGGTGCCCTGGGTAAGGTTACAGGTATTAAAAATTAATCTGAATACTTGTTAGACTTAAGGTTACGCAGGGGTTTGCCCCCAGGCCAGGTAAGGACTCAGTGTCCTGAGTAAGTTAGGTTAGGAAAGGTTTGGTTAGGATGCACCCCTGTATTTAATTCCATTGCTTGTGGTGATCCACGTCAGTTTAAACTGGGGTCCAGGGAGGAAGGGGGAAGGATTGAAGAGTTATGATACGTCATTCCTGTACTTAGCAACATTTAGTTTTTGTATAACCCAACCCAAAACTCCTAGTTTTTCAGTACCATCCCTCATTACTGCCAGATTTGGGGCTTGTAATATTTTAACCAACTGTTTGTCATGGAAACTAATGTCAAATTCATCCAAATCAGAGTGCAAACTATCAGAAAACTATTTTTAACATTTGTACACAATCATGAACTTATGACAAAACTTTACCTAAATGATAAAATGTTCTGGATTAAATAATGCAAAATCGCATGTATGAAACTGACATGAAATCACGAGATGCACTAACCAGTACGGACAAGGAGAGCCATAAATTTTTACTTTAGACCATTAAAGTATCCCAAAGCTGAAGATATGATTTTTCTGTTTTACTTGTGTCATAGAATGTTTCTGACAATCATTCTGGTAGCACATAGCAGTTTCAGAGATATTGGACCCCCTTATATCTTACATTTATGAAGACCACAGCGGGAAATCTGAGATTTTGGATGGGGTAAACACAAAATGCATGAAACAAAGTAGTGTGCTCTTACTTGGAAAATTTTCAATAAGCCTTACCTTAATCAGAATTGCAATTTATGTAAGCATCATCTGAACATTAAAATACATAACCCAGTTGTTCATTCATTTTGTATTTTCCCTCCCATAAACCAGGTTTCCCCCTCTGGTCCTCCTAAATTGTAGAAAATAAAGGGGAGGTACAGTATCTCGAAAACCACTAATTTGCCACAGAAATGAACATCAGATGTGTCCAAAACACATAAATAATTTCACGTAAAATTTTGCAATACAGCCGAAATTACCAAAGGAACAAGAGTTATATATCTATACTAAAGGAGCCATAACTAAGAACTGACACTCGTTTTTATAAAGCAACGCCTTTATTCCAAAGTCCCATTTAATTGGTGAAACAGAACCCATGAGCCAATCAGGTTTCTGCACTCTCCACGCACCCATATATCCAGATAATAAAGGACATTGAAAATAAGCTTCCTCATAATCACTGGGACAAGCAAAATACAAACAGGAGCCTCACTTGCACAAACATCTAAACAAACAAACTTGGTACAAGTCCAAGTGGGTAACAATATTCATAAGTACTGTATATATTTTGGTAACAGTAAGTTTGCAAAAGATTTCGGTAACATTTTCGTGTTAAGAAGATCAAGGAGATTCAAGTACAAAGCAAAACATTCCAATAACAAGAACTGATACGAAAGTACAAAAAAATAACACAAGGGGAATCACCTACCATAATGTCACAATGTAAAAAATCTGAAGAGTAAAAATAATTTTAAAACATCAACCAATCTGTATCGATGTTATTAGCGATTATCAAAGCTTTTCATATGGAAGAAATATAAATTTTCATAAACTTTATTATCTGGATGCTTACCTGCTGTTGAAGATAGCTTATATCTACTTGCCAGTCTGCGTGGAGATATAAGCTATCTTTAACTGTTGGTTAAGTTCGTCCCAAATAATACATCTTAAACCGTACAGAAAAAAAAATCAGTTAAACATACAAGAAACTGTTGTAAATATCCATTGCTAAACAGTATAGGTTGCATGCACTAAAATCAGGGTTATTCTAAGGAAGAGCTACACAAAGAGATATTGTTTATTAATGAAAATGATTTTGCAGATTGATATAAAAAAGGGTGTAGCCTATATGATGCAGTACAATCACGATAATCTGAGAAACTTACACAGTCTTTTTGTTTACGTTTTTATGTTCATCCCCAAGGGGCTGGTACTAAACATGGCATCCAAGAAACTCTCCTGCATATAAACAACCATTCTTTCAGTCAATTTCACAAATCATCTCACCTGTACTGCAATATGTACACCCTTTTCTATATTTTTCAATAAAAAAATTGGTAGAAACTAAGTATTAGTTCTGATTCGGGTATTACCTTGGAAATTGACTTTTTCTATAATATTCTGGTTGCTTATCAAGAATTTACCATTATTTCTTGTAGCTCGACTGTAACTAACCTGTAATTAACCTCAGAACTGATTATGTTTTTGTTATCGCGCATGCACAGTGTTATAGGGGAACTTTTGGTAAAAAGTGGAGCTTCCTTCCCCAGGGGGTCCGAGGGACAGAGCCCCAAGGCTAAGTAACACGGCCTACTAGGTTAGGTTAGAATGATTCTTTTATTATAAATTTCCTTAGCCAATCCCTTCTGGAACATATGGCTCCCTAATATCTCTCGTATTCGCGGAACCATTCCATGCAGTCCATACAGAGCTAATACTTAGAAATACCAAAAAAAAAAAAAAAATGGTAGAACTAAGTAGTAGCTCTGCGGCAGCGACTACCTTCTAACTTGGCTTTTTCTACAGTTTTTTTGGTTGCTAATTATGGATCTACCTTCAATTTTGTTTGTTGTAATTAACGATTAACCCCTGAAGTCCATTAACAAGGGGTTTCCATCATGTGATTTTCACAAGACAGCACGGCGACTTAGCCTATGTTTTGAAATCGTATCCCATCCGGCAAGTGCAATAACTTGTTAACGTCCATCCAACAAGGGGTTTCCATACGTGATTTTCGACAACAGACAGATGCACCGCCAGTATCCGAAGCCCTAAAATGTAAAAAAACCAGTTTGTAAAAACAGGTGCGAGCTAATCCCATCTATATTAGCTCCACAAGTGTTTTTACCTTTTCAACCGGTTTTTAACTTTTAGGGTTCTGATGCTAACGCATCTGTCTGTTGTCGGCCAAACGGAATGACCCAGCCGTGTTTAGTACTGGCCGGGGTACCCATACTCGTTAAGTTATTGCACTTGACGGACGAGATATGAACCGTTCGAAACAGACGTATATATATATCACTCTGTCTTGTGAAGATCGCTTACGGAAACCCCTCCTGGGTGGACATCAGGGGTTAATCACAGGTTAATCACACGCGAGCGCCGAAAATTAAAGGTAAATTCATAATTAGCAACCAAAAAACTGTAGAAAGAGTTAAGATAGAAAGTAGGAGCTAATATATAGTTCTACAAAATAATTAGCAATATCTACGTATGGAGACCTTCCTTCTAATTACTGTAGCCTAGCCTAGCCTAGGGTATAATTTAGGTTAGTAATGTCCTAGAAGGTTAGGTTACATAGTATCTAGTTAATCTTTCACTATTTAACCCATCAACTGCCACAAGCAAAGGTTAATTAGGTTAAAACTAACATAACTTCCATTACTAATACGTAGACTTGACTACGATAGTAATAATACCCTTAGGTAAGAGATAGCTTAGGGTACCCTATTCTTACCCCTTATCTGGGCAAATCTGCCCTTAGAATTATGATAATCGCTCGATAAAATATTAATTTATTAATATTCAATCACTCTCTTACCTTTACACGGCTAAAAGGTCCTATTTGGCGACACCAGGATGAAAATAAGTAAATTATTCTCTCGTGTTTACGAAAACAACAACAATGGTCGACTCTTCTTCTTCTCCGTTCCTCTTCGCTCACTTTAGGGCAAGATGGGGACTTCCGTGTTCAGGGGCACTTTAGGGCATGATAGTGGGTCCTAAATGATAAATTAGACTTTAAAATGGTATAAATATCGATGATGAATCATATTCTTGTCGGTTTTAATGTCTAAACGCTTGCAAACGTATTTTATTGCCCTGGTTTGAAGAATAAATTCGTACGTTCCTTGTTTACAAAATCTAAAGGGGTCCGTCTCATTCATTCAGTCCAGATCAATATTATTATATACAAATGTTCATAATAAAACTCTTTTCTTGTCCATTTTAAAGTTTAAACATTTTCAAAGTGTATTATATTGTCCCTGTTTAATTAAGAAACAAATTCGTATGTTCCATATTTCCAAAATCTACGTAGTGGTTCATCTCACTCATTTTATCTAGATAGATATCATTATATTCAAGTGTTGGTAATGAAACTCTTTCCTATACAGTATTAAAGTTTAAACATTTTCCAAACGTATTATATTTTCCCGCTTTGAGAAACAAATGCATATGTTCAATGTTTCCAAAATTTGCCAAGTGGTCCATCTCACTCATTCAGTCCAGATGATGTTATTATATTATACATGACATCCCAGGTATATTTTTGCTAACAATGGTTTTCTTGTTGGTCTTTTATTCAGATATCATATTTAAAAAAACATTTTCATTTATTTTTCAATTAAAAACCCATTACAACTTTAAACTTTTTTGTTTCAACAGTTCTTAAACATTTTTGATGAAGGTAGGAAGAAAATATAGGTGATTCACACAGCAGTTATAGCAAGGGATGTTTCTGGATGTGTGCATAACACTAGAAGGAGACTTGGAGGCTCTGTGGAATCCAAAATTTTAAGATATGGAAGAACTGTTGAACCAACTTTCCTCTATGGAAGTATAGTGTAGACATTGATGCAAATGGAAGAAAGAAGATAAACCGCTGAGCTGAATTGTTTACACAGTGTCTGTGGTATAAGACAAACTAAAAGGTTGAGAAATCAGGAAGTATCTGTGTAGCTCAATGAACTACTGGTGAGCCTCCTAAACAGGTATATGAAGTGGATATTATTGTGGGATAAAATGTGTATGTGGTTTCCATAATACAGTGGTTACACTCCTTGTTTCATCAGCTAGGATCCAAAGGTCAATCCAAGACATAGGTCCATTTTCTGAAGAATCCAGTATGACCTCCTCTGACCAAAGCTGTCAACTTGGTAAACAGCCAGCTGTAGTGCGTTCGAGGCAGGGTAGAGAAAGGTGTGTGGGGAACAACTTCACTCACATATATAACTATCATAAAGGGATGTAAGTGAAAAAAAACTCAATTTTTGCATTAAATTTTTATTTCTTATAAGAAAGCAAACATAAACAAGTCATGCATATAAACAACAAGGATTTGAAACAAGTACATTTCATTCACAGAACAGTGCTTTCAAGAAGTTCTTGACGATTCGAACTCAAAAAGCTACGTGCAGCCGTGAATGAAGTGTACGCTGACGTAGTTGCAAGAATATCCTGATGATTACCAAGAGTCTGAATCCGGAACAAGAGGTCAGTAGCCTGTGCCCTTCTTTGTAGACTGTCTTTAACACCCAGTGACCTTAGATGCAACGTCACAATACCCAGAGCTTGCGTCGAACAGCAAACCGCTTGGGCAAGTCTGCACTGTAGACTGACCACCATAGCAGGAGTAGTACCTGTGAGGGAGGAAATGGCAATAATAATTAAGTAATTTTCTTTGGGAACAGAACTGCTGGTCTGTGCTTGATCAGGATAGTACTATGTCCACTCAGCCACGGAGCTGTTACAAAGGTAGATCCAGACTTCTGTCTGGTATTACTGAAGACATCTATGGAGCACCACCTTACCTGGGAACCTTACAATTAGAGCACTCAAGGAAGGGGTAGCTTGGGTGACAAGGGTGCTTGTCCCCCACTGCCAAATGTTAGGGATGTAATTATTACAATAAAATGTATAAAGGAAATCCTGGAGATCTTGACTGAAATTCTGACCATATCTGAGGCAGAGTAACAGTATGGTTTGGCTAACTCCCCCCACCTACTGCTTTTTATTTCAGAACTAATTCATGCTACTGAAAGCTTTGGTTAACTGAGTCATTCAAAGCTAGGTTATTAGGCTATCATTTTTATGTCATTTACTGTCATCTTTATCTAGAGCATATCTCTACTGTGGGAGCTTCTTCAAGTTGATGGCCAACTTTTGTCAGCTCAACACTGGACAGGCTCTGATCAGTAGCCATTGTGACAGAAGAATGTTCCCATCAAAAGGCAGCCTTCAGAAGGCACCTAAATGGGGGATTTCTTACTTTGCTGGACCCTGAGAAAACTTTCTCAATAGCATCTAGTTGCTTTGTTCATTCCTGAATTAGAAGATGAATCAGTATTTGTGAAAGCACCTAGTTTCTAATGACTCCCTCAGATTTCAATTTACATGAACACTCATCTACCAACTGATTAGAAGGGCTGATGTTTTCAGAATCATAGCTTGGATCAGGGTCATGAATACTTTTACAAATGCTAGTACTAATAGTAACAGTATATAAGCTTATTTCTTACTTGGTACAGTCTCCCGGGTAAGAAATGTATCCATCGGTGGAGCAGTCTGCTGCCCCAGTTGAACCGGTAGCCGATCCTGATTTTGTCGCTCCAGAGGCTGGGGACTGTGTTGTTATCTGAGCAGCCGCTGTAAAATAAGGGTTTAAATATTTGTGAAGTTTAAGATCTTGCGTACAAAAAAAGTGGCATTTTTGCAAGATTGTGGGGACTTCATTACATGACTAAATGTATAAAAGGAATTCGATTGTAATTCAGTGACTGTACAAGAATAGTAGGCCTATGTTAGCATGCATAATTATTCTATGTGAGACTTCTATACTTATATATATAAATAGGTGCTAATTTGGCTTGTTATCTAGGCGTCACCTACTCTGAGGTGCTAGTACTAAAAATGGCGGAAGCTCCTTGGGGCTGCCATGTTTAGTACTAGCCCCTGGGGATCAAAGTATCATATACACCCATTTCTATATCATGAGGTCGACAAATTATAGAAATAAACGATATATCTTCATCCGGCCGTCTACTTTACATTGACCATACAGAGTTTAGTACAAGCACCTCGGCGTAGGTGACGCCTAGACAACAAGTCAAAGTAGCACCCATAAATACACACTTTTCATGTGTAAATAACACATTTATCTATAATTTTGTGCTTGCAGATTATTAAAAATTCATGTTTGCAGGCATTCACGCAAAAATACAGACATGACCTTACCTGCCGGACAGGCTCGTTCAATTGAAGATGGATCAATGCACTCAGATACAGACGGGCACTTGTCGTCAGAGACTTGCGCTGCAGCCACGCACTGCATCTTAGCACTGTCAAACCTCTGTCCCTCGTCACAGCACTGCTTCCCTCCGAGGAGTTTGCCATCTGTGAAAGTTTGGTGGTCTGCTAAGCAAAAATCTCTTACCAGATACAAACGGACAAAGTTTATAGGCCTAAAAGTGAGCCAGGCTCGAAATCTGTTCCAGTTTGACAGGATGGAGACTGATGCATCTTTTAAGCCTGCTGTCTTGAGGATTATTTTGATCAAATCTCATATTTGATCTTAATCACTGTTTCTCCTTTGGCAGGTTGTGAAAAACCACCTATGATATTTACAGTCTTTTGTTTATGTTTTAACAGTGATCCCCACTGGGGTTATACTAAACACGCTGCAAAGGCGGTTACGTACCGGGTTAAAACCCTTGGGGGTCGCTATCTAGGAAAGATCCCTGTGGGGCCCCTTTCAACCCAGACACACCTAGGGTAGACAGACTGATGAGACTAAACATGACAACAGCCATTTAAAACCCAACTCAGCCATTCCCTTCACCTGCGCAGACGTAGAAAGCGTCGCACTCGACCGTGTCCATCTGGGCCCCCATGTCTCCCGAGTTGCACTCAAAGGCTGTGGAGACACACTTCCCTTTGCTGACGTCGAAGACCTCCTCCGCCTCCGTGCACTCAAAGGTTTCGGACGGCTTCAGTTTGGTTGGGTCGCTCGGATCCGGGAAGCAGCCGTAGTAGGTCTTGCAGCCGGGCAGGGTGGTGAAACCTGGTTTCTGCCGGGATGAGAAAGAAGAGGAAGAATGGGTTGCTTGTTTGCTTACTTTCTCTCTCTCTCTGAATCTTCAGGAAAGGGTAATAAATAAATAAAAAGAAGGAAGTGCTACTTTGGCTTGTTATCTGAGTGTCACCTACTCTGGGGTGCTAGTACTAAGCATGGCAGAAGCCCCTTGGGACGCCACATTTAGTACTAAGCCCCCGGGGATCAAAGCATTATACACACCCATTTCTATATTGTGTGGTTGACAAATTATATTAATAAATGATATCTTCATGCAACCTTCTACTTTACATTTACCATATGGTGTTTAGTACTAAGTACTAGCACCTCGGAGTACATGACGCTTACATAACAAGACAAAGTAGCACCAAGAAAGGAAAGATACACCTGAATTCAGGAGACATAAGCAGAGAGTAGGAAGTAATTTGCTCATTGCTCAAACATTTGGAGGTCAGAAGATTCTACACCTGTACTAAGCAAACTATTTCACTTTATAGCTGTAGTCTAGTTTACTTCAATGGTTGTGTGGTTTATATTTGTTTAGGCAAGTTTAAAGTGTTTTGGGGTGTTCTGTATATTGTTTATTGGCAAGTAGCACACACGTAGCCAACACTGGACATAACTCAGTGGACCTTCCACTCCAAACTACCTCTCAGAGAAGAAAACTGACTTGAGAATTTGAGTGTCAAATATTAAAATAAAGTCTGTTGTACTGTTAAAAAAATAAAGCTAAAGACATCTAAAATTGTAAAAAAAAAAAAACAAGAGAATTCAGTGTCAGCTTAAATAACGTAATAACGGCATGAAAGATAAAAGCTATAAGGTAAAACTGTATCGCGCTCAGAAGCTCTGCCCACAACTGTGTTTGCAGAGCAAGCCCTTAAGAACCATGAACCAGGAAGCACATCTTACCTCACACCGCAGAGCATCCGCTCCCGGCGTGGTGGTTCCCTCCACGCACTGGTTGGCCGTCTCTTCGAAAGTCTGGCCACTAGGGCAGGAGAAACTGTACTGCGCCCCAGGCAAGCACATGATGTATTTGCTCTTCTCGAAAGCGTCTTTCATGTAGCCCGGCGTGCTGTCTTCCTTGCAGGCGCAGTCGCTGGAAGAGCTGTCCTCCAGACTGGCGCAGCTGCCCACGTTGTTCTTTTCAACGCAGACCTGTTTGTGTTAGACGGGTGCAATATGGCAATAAATCTCTTGAGTTGAATGATTTTAAAATGCAATTTAGTTAAGTCTATCCCATAGTGGGGGTTGAGCCGTCAGTTCACCTCATGCGGTGCACTGTAGGCATTACTTAAGGTTCTTCGCAGAGTCCTTTAGGACCCTAGCTGCAACCCCTTTCATTCATTTTACTGTAACTCCATTCATATTCTCTTTCTTCCATCTTACTTTCCACCTTCTCCTAACAAATGCTTCATCCTTTCAGACCTTTTTACTCTCAATTTCCGTTTCAGCGCTGAATGACCTCATATGTCCCATAGCTTGGTCTAAACTCTATATTCTATTCTATTCTCAGGTCTTGAAAACTACTGAGGCTAGAGGGCTGCAAATTGGTACGTTGATCATCCACCCTCCAATCATCAAACATACCAAATTGCAGCCCTCTAGCCTCTCTAGTTTTTATTTAATTTAAGGTTAAATTTAGCCATAATCGTGCTTCTGACAACGACAGAGTACAGGCCGCCACCGGGCCGCGGCTCACACAGCATTACACCGAGACCACCGAAAGATAGACCAATTTTCGGTGGCCTTGATCATGCGCTGTACAGAAAACTCGACTGCGTGAAGAATCTTTGTTTTGTCAGAGGTTCCTCACCTCTGTAGAACTGCAGGCAATGTCGATAGGGTTCAGCTTCCCCCCAGATTGCATGCAGAAAACAGCCTTTCCGCAATCGGAGCAGCCACCTTTATTAGCTTCCTCGCATGTGAACGCAGCCTGCAGAAGTGTCCAGTTGGCACAGACCTGTGGAGAGGCAGAAGAAGAAGAAGAAGGGTTCAGAAAGTCTCAGGTAGGTTAAAGTACCAGTAGCTACCAAGAAGATTCAGGAGCAGGTCAAGTCTTGTGACTCAAGCCGTTGGTTGAGAGGCATTGCTTATAATTGGGTTCTGTTAACTGTGTTGTTTCTCTTGTAAAGGAAGGTTACATTAGCTCTGTATTATATTATATATATAGAGTTCTTGCAGTCCTAGAGAAGGTATATTAGAGAAAAAATTAAAGACATAGTTTGGTGATTTCTGCTGAACGGGGTTGTCAAGTTTTTGTGTGTGAGAAGTTTTGTGTGTGTATGTGTGTGTGAGAGAGAGAGAGAGAGAGAGAGAGAGAGAGAGAGAGAGAGAGAGAGACAGCAATACAGACCCAAGAAAACTTGAAATTAATAACAATGTAATTTTGACATTAAAAGTGGTACTTACCAACATCAGCATAAGCAATCTGTTCAACGGTGACATTTTGAATTTTCTCAGTGCAACTGTGAAGAAAAAGAAACATCAATAAATGCCAATATATATATATAAATACAGACTCTGTTTACAGCTTTTTTTAACACTAAGCTCGTCAACATATGCAGGACATAAACACGATATGTGGTATGCTGTAAAATATATATATAAAAAATTATTAACTTGATTCGAATAAAATTTTGACCAAGGAATATAGTTATTCAGTTTTGGAGCGAATCTATTGGTTTGGCCTGTGCGTAACAAGTCTCAAAAATAAATAAGTGGATTTGATAAGATTTATATATACAAATAATGACTGTTTCAGGGCAATATTATTATTTATACTAATAGGAAAAGCATTTAATCAAAACTGTAGCTTATTCCATAATTATTTACATAAATTCGTAACCATTCTTTGCCAATTATAAGTTTAACCCAGAAAGTTTTACTGTGAAAAAGCTTTTAAATAAATTGACCTATAGATACCAGATTACCATATGCATTACAGCTCGTGGTGTGCATACAAGCCTCTCTGAGTCTGTCACTGCAGGAAATGAGATACAGCCGTAAAATTGTATTATATTTCATTCATATTTGATTTCTGTCACTGTTAATTGAAGCCCCGCTGAGATTCAAGGCAACTTTTGCCACTGATATTAGACCCTGAGTCTACAGGCTGGGTCATTGATGGCCACTGCCTTGCTTCCCTGGGTCTTACGTGGGGAGGAGGACATTTTACAGATATTCACTGGCTTATCTGTTATTTATGAAAGATATTTATATGGGAGTCCATTAAAAACTTTATTCCTAGAGCTGACTGGGGACAGAGGCCCTTGTTCTTACAATGGCCACTTTAAAAATGTCTCCTATTACTGGATTTTATGAATTTTTAGGCCCTCAATCCAAGCATTGTGGCACTTTAGCTACTGAAGAGCTAGAGTTTGAGTGGCTGGACAGCAACATAACAAAAAGAGAGATCCAGAAGATAAATGAGATGAAGTACAAAGTTTTAAAGTCTCAAAAACTCTTTTAAAAGTCTGTCTGTTCAAGTCCCTATGCCTAGGTTAACCTGTTGAGCCATACCGCATATATATCATTAGCACCAAAGATGGCGGGAGCTGAGTGGATATCAAACTCTTGTCTGAAGGTCAGTAAAGTCCTGAAAGTGCCTAATTACAGAGCTGTTATAATGATTTGTATATTAAGGAAGAAATCATGTAATTATGCAAAGTATTCTGGAGGTAAAACCTCTATCTCTAGCCCGGATTAATAGAGTATTAGAGCACAGGGTCAGTTCCTGTACAATGCCCAGCTTATCATTGACGAAATAGACACAGGAATTAAGTCCTATATCTTCAGCATATCAATGTGGCACATGAATTCAATGGTGACTTGTTGAAACTGCAACATATTAATAAGTAGGTCTAGGGGTCATCACGACTTAACCAAACCGTAATAAACCATTTCTTTTCTCTAATCGAAGTAGAAAATAGTTTTATTTGTATTAAGGTTTCCATTGAATCATCTGTCTGGAAGGAAGGTCCACCTTGTCTCGCAGGTTGGTCACATCAAGAAATTTTAGCTTGTCAGCAATCTAGGCTTTTCATGCCCTCAAACTACTCCTCTACCCTTATTTTACAGCATAATTTCGAATGAATAAATATAATTTGTGTGGTTAAGTTATATAATCATGTTATTGGGAAAAAAAAATAGCCTAGACGAATGGTAGCAGCAAGGAAAAGTCTTGGTCTTGCAAGCAAGCGCTAGGCTGATGCATACTGATTTGGAAGCTGTTGTTATTCTGTCCTTTTTCATACTTTTCCTCCAGATCTGTGAAAATGACTTCCTTAAGGTCGTCCTCCTTTAATAATTCTCGGTCATTATCATTCCAACGCCTTGGAATGGAAAGGAATGACTCTGCCAACCTTTTATCTCATTGGTTGATTGACATTCTGACATTTGAAATCTAGACAGAAACGTTGCATCTCCAACAGACCTCAGAACAATGATGCTTCGAAATATTTTGCCGAGTAAACGATCAACTTGCTTGTAAAAGATAATATGGTCGCTTAATAATGCAACGAGGAGGAAAAATACGACATGTTGGCTTTGCGTTTTTCCTCGGCAATAAATGCTGGACCGGGGCTTTCAATATGGCCGCCCGAGGTCACTGGCTTGGTTATGAATCACTGAAATCGACTGACAACCATGTTTGTTCCCTTCCAACGTGGGCAGAGGGACAATTGGTGTTTGTGGAGATGAAGGATGAAGAAGATCTCTTCCTTTGGCTGAAGAAGAAGAAGAATAAAAAGAAGAAGAAGAAGAAGCCTGAACGAAATCAGATCTTGCTTGCTTAACTGGCACGAACCTTTTGCTTTCGTCTTTCAAAGTTCTTTTTCTCGCTTTTAAAATCCCAATTGCTTGCACGATTTCTCGTATTTATCAAGATGAAACAGACAATTACAAATTCTTGAAGAAGATATCGAACATTAACGATTATTCACCAAGTTTAGGCCAATTTTACATGAAGATTCCTCATGCGAGAACACTGATCGAATAAGTATGGCTGGTGATCGTAGAGTTGATGCTTTGTTATGATTTATTAACGTGTCAAGAAGAGAAATCTCTTTGTAGTGCATCTGCACGAAATTAATATGTGGTTATTGTTAATGTTTTAGAATCTCGAAAAACTCTTTAAAGTCCTGTTGGTTTATATCTTCTCGGGATCAAACCTTTGAGAAGGTGAGTGAGAGATGGAGGAAGGCTCCCAGTACCTTTGAAGAAGGAGAAGAAGAAGAAATATCGCCTCAGCTAGCCTTTAATGCCTATGTCATCAGCACCATATATATATATATATATATATATATATATATATATATATATATATATATATATATATATATATATATATATATATAGAGAGAGAGAGAGAGAGAGAGAGAGAGAGAGAGAGAGAGAGAGAGAGAGAGATGTTCATTTATCTCTAGCAGAAGAATTTTTGGATTTTATGAATTTTTAGATGAAGTGGGAACCTTTAAAGTCTCAAAAACTATTTTAGAATTCTGATGGTTCAAGTCTTCTCAGTAAACCGTTGAGAAGCTGAGAGACTGAGGAAGGCTAGCCGCTATGCCTAGGCTAGCCTGTTGAGCCATACTGCATATATGTCATTAGCACCAAAGATGGCGGGAGCTGAGTGGATATCAAACTCTTGTTTGAAAGTTCTTCGGCAATAAAGTCCCGAGAGTGCCTAATTACAGAGCTGTTACGATGATTTGTATACTCAGGAAGAAATCATACAATCATACAAAGTATTCTGGAGGTAAAACCTCTGTCTATAGCCGGGATTAATAGAGTATTAGAGCACAGGGTCAGTTCCTGTACAATGCGCAGCTTGTTATTGCCAAAATAAGCACAGGAATTAAGTCCTATATCTTCAGCACATGAATGAAACGGTGACTTCTATTTTGAAACTGCAACATTATTAATCATACATTATGCAACAATTTTTATGTGTGTGCAATTGATCTTGGCTTGATTAAAGCAGGTTTTCATCAAACCACATGCCTTGTAGGTTGGCCATAGCAAGAAATGTAACCTGGTAGCTTATAGGGTCAGGCTTTTGCCTGCAATCTCCTCCTGTGGCCTTATTTAACAGCAGAATTTCGAATAACAGAAATAATTTCTGTGGTAAGTTTCGAATCAACATGCCCAGGAAAAAGTCACCTTTAAAGGAAAAGACTCTGTGGGCTTATGCCAGTTGATTTGGCAGCCATTTTTATTGTTCTGTCCTTTTTTTAGAAGAACAATATTTCTCCAAATTAGCGAAAACGACTTTCTTACAGAAGTGATTCCTTTAACAATTCGCTCTAAATGTCGTCCAGAGCCTCAGAAAATTAACTTCCCTAGGACTGTTCACCTCTGATGAAACCTTGACCTTTGTTTCTGACTTCTTCTCGCTTTTGAAATTTCGTCTCTCACGCGATTTCTGTTCTGTCGTCAGAATTAGGCATGAAATTTAAATCTGAATGAGATTTTAAAAATTGAATGTAATGTTTTTTTAAATTTTAGCTGAATTGATATAGACATTCCTTATGTGTTAAAACCACGCGGGTAAATGTGGCCACTCATCGTCCAATTTGGGATGTCTGTAATGGGAAAACTTCTTAACAGTAAATAACATTTTTGTAAATGTTCATCTCTGATGGTGAGCATCATAAAGTTCCCCTTGGGGTTTAAATGCTGTCAGTGCACCTCATGTGGTGTACTGTAGGCATTGCTTAGGTTCTTTGCGGCAATTCCTTCTGTTCATTTTATTGTACCTCCTTTCTTATTCCCTCTGGTAACATCCGATTCAGGGCAACTGCTTTGAGGTTTTCCTCCTGTTAACAAGGAGAATATGAAAGGAGGTGCAGTAAAAGGAATTTCCAGCACGCTGCAAAGAACCTTAAGGAACGCCTACAGCGCACCGCATGGGGTGCACTGACGGCAATTAACCCCAAAAGGGGGACTTCTGTGATGCTCACCTCCAGAGATGAGCATTTACAAAAATGTTCAATTTCCTCCTGTTAATTAACCTTTGTTTCATTCAAAACTCGAGGATGACTGGCCGTATTTACCCGCGTGGTTTTAACGTATAAAGAATGTCTGTGTCAATTCAGCTAAAATTTTAAAAAATTAATCAATTTCAATATCTTATTCAGGTTTCCACTCTCTTTATTACCCTTTTCAGTTCCTTTTTGGCATATTTCCTCATTCCATTTTTATCTATATTATATTTTTCACCTATAGTTTCTACGCCTTTTGTCCAGCACTGTCCGTAGGGGGCTCTTAACTGATCAACCATTTCTCAGATTAATCTTTTCTCGTCGCGTTAAGTTCTCCCGGATCTCTATGTTGGCACATAATGTTGGGACGGCTTCTCTTTCATAGATCTTTTTCCTTACTTCTGTGATGCCATGTTTCCTACTTTCTTTAAGCCTCCATATTTTCTTATTTCTCTCAGTAGGTACTTTTTGATTCCTCGATTCAATACTCGTTTCCTTTGAGTCAATTTGGGTGTACGGCTCTCCTAGGTATTTATATTCGTTTACACTACTGATTGGGCCGTTTTTTCAACTGTCCTCGTTTACTACACTACTGATTACCAGCAATGCTGACTGTTTTTCAACTGTCTTAGTGTTCTCACGTCTTCTGGACTTGACTCTCAGAACCTAAAAGTTCGTCTATCACGCGATTCCTTCTCTTATCATCAAAATTAAGCATAAATGAAAACCTGAATAAGATGTTAAAAACTGATTGTTAATTTTGTTAAAATTTTAGCTGAATTGACATAGATATTCTTTATGCGTTCAAACCACGTGGATAAATATGGGTAGTCATCGTCCCAAGTAGGAATGTTAGTGTTTCTAGAACGTTTACAGCTAAAGCAAATTTAACATTTTTGTAAATGCTCATCTCTGACGGTGAGCATTTCAGAAGTTCCCCTTTGGGGTTAATTGCCGTCAGTGCACCTCATGCGGTCCACTGTGGGCACTGCTTAAGGTTCTCTGCAGCGTACCTTCCATAATCTATTTTCTTTTTATTTTATTTTATATTTATTTTTATGTCTGCACAAGATATGGCAAAAAATAACTCAGGTTTTATTTTTTTAATTTGGCGTGTCAAAACAAACGCTGGAACCAAAGTATATGTTCCAATAGCTATGATAAGGTGTTCAGGCACCAGTCAATGGTCTCGGTAGAAGTGTTTTGTGTATTTCAACTCTATTAACATTTAGGCCTAAATCACTGAATCTGTGCAAGGGTGATGGACGCAGGTCCCTCCACGCCTAAGAAGGGAAGGCAGTGTCGAAACGAACTCTCACAGCAAGAAAGGACAATCCCAGGAAACTAAGATTTAGAAAAGGGATAAAATGGGGCCAGAATTACTGAATGCTATTTTGGTTGCAATAAAGATTAAGGGGGGAAGACTGTAGAAAGAAAATGATAACTGGACATACTGATCTACATAATGTTTCAGTTTATGGACTTAAAAATGTAGGTGATAAGTAGAAAGTAACCAATGAATAACAAATTCATTGATGTTTATATGCTAAGGCCAGTCGTAGGGTAGTGACAGGAAGGGGCTAATATTTGATATTGTAAAATATGACCTTAAATGCTGATTTCTTTTTTTTATTTCGAGAGATAAATAGATAAATGCATTTGGTCTATACTTTCCAGTAAAGAGACAGATTGATAAAACCACAATATTTTGACATTTCAACTTCTGTAGATATTGTTTCATAGATAATAAGCTACAATAAAGATTTAAAACAATATTCCCATGCGATACGGAATACCGTATGAGAATATGCGTCCTTTTTCGATGAGAAATAGTTAGGTTATTCTCTGATAACAACTGATTCACAGTGCAACCGCTCTGAGGTTTTCCTCCTGTTAACAAGGAGAATATTACTGTCCCTCAAAGAACCTTAAGCAATGCCTACAGTGCACTGAGGTGCACTGGCAGCAATTAACCCCAAAAGGGGGACTTCTGTGATGCGCACCTCCAGAGGTGAGCATTTACAAAAATGTTAAATTTCATTCCGTTTCTTAACCTTTGTTTCATTCAAAACTCGAGGATGACTGGCCATATTTACCCGCGTGGTTTTAACGTATAAAGAATGTCTATGTCAATTCAGCTAAAATTTTAAAAAATTTTATTCAATTTCTAATGTCTCATTCAGAAGGTTTTCATTCTATGCTTGATTTTGATGATTAGAAATCGTGTGAGAGACGAAATTTCAAAAGCGAGAAGAAGTCAGAAACAAAGGTCAAGGTTTCATCAGAGGTGAACAGTCCCAGGTAAGTTCAATTTCCTGAGGCTCTGGGCGACATTTAGAGCGAATTGTTAAAGGAATCACTTCTGTAAGAAAGTCGTTTTCGCTAATTTGGAGAAATATTGTTCTTCTAAAAAAAGGACAGAACAATAAAAATGGCTGCCAAATCAATTGGCATAAGCCCACAGAGTCTTTTCCTTTAAAGGTGACTTTTTCCTGGGCATGTTGATTCGATAACTCTTACCACAGAAATTATTTCTGTTATTCGAAATTCTGCTGTTAAATAAGGCCACAGGAGGAGATTGCAGGCAAAAGCCTGACCCTATAAGCTACCAGGTTACATTTCTTGCTTTAATCAAGCCAAGATCAATTGCACACACATAAAAAATGTTGCATAATGTATGATTAATAATGTTGCAGTTTCAAAATAGAAGTCACCGTTTCATTCATGTGCTGAAGATATAGGACTTAATTCCTGTGCTTAATTTGGCAATAACAAGCTGCGCATTGTACAGGAACTGACCCTGTGCTCTAATACTCTATTAATCCCGGCTATAGACAGAGGTTTTACCTCCAGAATACTTTGTATAATTGTATGATTTCTTCCTGAGTATACAAATCATCGTAACAGCTCTGTAATTGTGCACTTTCGGGACTTTACTGCCGAAGAACTTTCAAACAAGAGTTTGATATCCACTCAGCTCCCGCCATCTTTGGTGCTAATGATATATATGCAGTATGGCTCAACAGGCTAGCCTAGGCATAGCGACTAGCCTTCCTCAGTCTCTCAGCTTCTCAACGGTTTACTGAGAAGACTTGAACCATCAGAATTCTAAAAGAGTTTTTGAGACTTTAAAGGTTTGCACTTCATCTAAAAATTCATAAAATCCAAACATTCTTCTGCTAAAGATAAATGAACATCTCTCTCTCTCTCTCTCTCTCTCTCTCTCTCTCTCTCTCTCTCTCTCTCTCTCTCTCTCTCTATATATATATATATATATATATATATATATATATATATATATATATATATATATATATATATATATATATGGTGCTGATGACATAGGCATTAAAGGCTAGCTTAGGCGATATTTCTTCTTCTTCTCCTTCTTCAAAGGTACTGGGAGCCTTCCTCCATCTCTCACTCACCTTCTCAAAGGTTTGATCCCGAGAAGATATAAACCAACAGGACTTTAAAGAGTTTTTCGAGATTCTAAAGCATTAACAATAACCACATATTAATTTCGTGCAGATGCACTACAAAGAGATTTCTGTTTTTAACACTTTAATGAATTATAACAAAGCATCTGAACTCTACGATCACCAGCCATACTTATTCGATCAGAGTTCTCGCATGAGGAATCTTCATGTTAAATTGGCCTAAACTTGGTGAATAATCGTTAATGTTCGATATCTTCTTCAAGAATTTGTAATTGTCTGTTTCATCTTGATAAATACGAGAAATCGTGCAAGCAATTGGGATTTTAAAAGCGAGAAAAAGAACTTTGAAAGACGAAAGCAAAAGGTTCGTGCCAGTTAAACAAGCAAGATCTGATTTCGTTCAGGCTTCTTCTTCTTCTTCTTCTTCTTTTTATTCTTCTTCTTCTTCTTCTTCAGCCAAAGGAAGAGATCTTCTTCATCCTTCATCTCCACAAACACCAATTGTCCCTCTGCCCACGTTGGAAGGGAACAAACATGGTTGTCAGTCGATTTCAGTGATTCATAACCAAGCGAGTGACCTCGGGCGGCCATATTGAAAGTCCAGATCCAGCATTTTTTGCCGAGGAAAAACGCAAAGCCAACATGTCGTTTTTTCCCTCCTCGTTGCATTATTAAGCGACCATATTATCTTTTACAAGCAAGTTAATCGTTTACTCGGCAATATATTTCGAAGCATCATTGTTCTGAGGTCTGTTGGAGCTGCAACGTTTCTGTCTAGATTTCAAAATGTCAGAATGTCAATCAACCAATGAGAAAAAAGGTTGGGAGAGTCATTCCTTTCCATTCCAAGGCGTTGGAATGATACTGACCGAGAATTATTAAAGGAGGACGACCTTAAGGAAGTCATTTTCACTGATCTGGAGGAAAAGTATGAAAAAGGACAGAATAAAAAGCTTCCAAATCAGTATGCATCAGCCTAGCGCTTGCTTGCAAGACCAAGATTCTTTTCCTTGCTGCTACCATTAGTCTAGGCTAATTTTTTCCCCTTAACATGATTATATAACTTAACCACACAAATTATATTTATTCATTCGAAATTATGTTTTAAAATAAGGGTAGAGGAGTAGTTTGAGGGCATGAGCCTAGCCTGAGCTAACAAACTGCAATTTCTTGCTATGACCAACCTACGAGACAAGGTGGACCTTCCTTCCAGACAGATGGTTCGATGGAAACCTTAATACAAATAATTCAACTTTTTCCACTTCGATTAGAGAAACGGAAGTGGTTTATTACGGTTTGGTTAAGTCGTGGTGATCCCTAGACCTACTTACTACTGGGCGAGATCGTTTTTGCTCCATATCATTGATATGTTGCAGTTTCAAAATTGAAGTCACCGTTGAATTCATGTGCCACATTAATATGTTGAAGATACAAGACTTGTTGACAGAGAAAGCACATTATATCTACACCTAACGAGACATTTTCTGACTAGCACAAGGCCACGGGCAAATAAATTTCATTATGCTTTGTTCACCTGTGAAGTGTTCTTCCATATTCAATTTGCAGTGTTACCCTAAGTTCAATTTGGTTTTTGTAAAGCAGATGGCTTGCAATCTTGAACCTCCGCCATATTTTGAAAAAGATAAAAGGCTTCCTCATATCTGATACTCTGATACCTCTACAGAACAGTCTACCTCTCTAGCTTCGGGAATACCTAATCTGACCGCAAAAAGAGGATATTATTGTAGGAGAATACTTCTCACTCTAAGAAGGGATTATACTCACCCAATACTTCTATTTCACGATTAAAAACATCAGATTTCTATGATTCATGTACTTCAGGAGTTTTAATACTTGGAATGGCTAACTGCCTTTAATTTTTGGGGGGAATTTTCATAGATAGTGACCCCCAAGGCGGGGGTCGTTGTCTAGGACTAATATTACTTGGGGGTCATTATCTTTATGATATTCACAATCTTTTGTTTATGTTTTTACGGTAATCCCAACGGGCTTGTACTAAACACACCGCAAAGGTGGGTACATACTGGGTTAAAACCCTTGGGGGTCACTACCTAGGAAAGATTTTAAAGATATATCTTATGAATCTGGGTAAGTTTGACAGTGGTACAGCTCCATCTACAAACTGGACATCCAGAACAAACCATGGATATTTAACAGCTCCACAAGAAATCCCTGTAGTACACCTGTTACTACTCAAGATAATTCTATGGCCATTGATCGCCGAGATGAGTCTCTAATCATTCTTATTACTCTTGAAAAAAGTGAAACTTTATCTGAGCCTTACAAAACTTCTGCGCTTCAGCTTAGCCCTAAGGTAGATTAAGAAGTCGACGCATTTTAAGAATATCACTCGGCCACGCCCCCTTTCCATGGCACTGTGGATAATGCATGACATAGTACCGCAAGAAGAGATCCCACTTATACAAAAAAATTAATAAATAAGTAGATAAATAGATAAAAATGCAACAAAATGAAATGAGAATAGCATTAGGGAGTAATGCATTAAATTTTCACTTGAACTTCTGAAGTTACAACCACACAACATCACGGAAAAGGGGCTAAATACACCAGGGAAAATGCAATACAGGATCCTCCGAGGAACGTACGAACAACCAAGGGAACACCGTGTTGGGGGGAATTCCAAATCAAAGTCCTTCAAAAAGAAGGCATCACGGCGACCCCATGTAAAAATGGGAACAAGGTGGGAAGAAGAACAACAACGGAGTCCGGCATAAGGCCACTGGCCAGCAGCGTGCAGAATAGAATATAAAAAATATCATATTTTTCCACAACATTTTAAACTCAGAGGATAAAAGATTAATTAAAGAAATAATAGAAGATCAATTAGGAGCCCCCTATGGACTGTGCTGGACAAAAAGGTTAGAGACCATATATACTAAATATAACATCGAGATAAATGGAATGAGAGAATAAGCCCCAAAAAAGGCACTGAAAAATGAAATAAAGATAAGAATTAAGCAAGATATTGAAGAGACCTTGAAAGAAGAAGGGAAGAAAGAAATGAAAATATATATATATATATATATATATATATATATATATATATATATATATATATATATATATATATATATATATATATGAGAGAAAGAGAGAGAGTCTACAAGCTCACTTACCAGTCAGATGACGCACGGAACTGTGAACTCCTCTAACCCTCCGGCAACACCTTTATATACATGCATATAACCTAATTACCCCTCAATGACCTCATTAACTGACCTCGTAGGTCCTAACGACCACCCATATGTATGGAGAAACGAACACAAAAAGAATACAGGTCAATTAAGGCCCATATTCAGTTAAAATGTTGATTTTTTCCCGTTTGTTTTGAAGACGATTGAATCTTCATCTTCTTCTTCATATGAGCCACAGGTGCTCTGAGCGTCATTCTCCCCATACGCATTAGAATTGATCGCTAATGAACAAACTTTAACCTTCCATAGTAACTCTTTAGAGATAAGGATTGAGCGCTGAATACATTAATTAAACTATTGGGTTTTTATTAAGAGTATTTCATTAGTTAAAATACAGCTCTCTATTTGAGAGACATGTTTGTTTAAGCATAGATACAAATGCAAAAGAAATTTCATTAAATGTAATGAATATAGTTGAATTTCAGTGCAAAAAATGGCGCGTTATCATATTATGGCAAAAATCTCCATTTTTTTATGTTTTCCTCTGTTTCGAAAACTATTTTTTTATATGGTTTTAATGGTGGAATTCGTGATGGACAGAAAAATCTTATAGATTCTCGTGCCGATTCTAAATAGGGTGGGTTCTATTTTACAGCCTGAATATACGAATTTTCCAGGATAATGTTGATCAGAATGAGAATACAAAAAATAACTTATCATTGCAGAATACTTATTGTGTAAGTATTCTAGTTTTTATAGAGACATAATACTTTTCTAAAAGTAGAAATTCTGCTCACTTTCCTTTTGAATTCTTATATTAGTAGTACTATCACGACGCTTGGACCGAGATGCCTTTATTCTCCTGTGTAAATCAAAATAGGAAGTTTATTAGCATATATAATTTTTGTTAATCACAAACAATATACACGGAGACATATTGCATCCTAAAGGCTACAATAGGATACAGAAAATAGATTATTCTGTGATATGTGGGAAATGAACAGGTGTCATCAATCTTAATCTAATACACAATCTCTCTTCACGCAGGCATAGCTGACACGTAATTATTAAAATGGTTAAAAATGAAAGTTAAACAACAATAACTGAATACAGAAAAATGTTGAAATTGTTTGGATTTTGTTATGGTTATTTTTTGTTTGTATTTACAATTTATAAAAGGGATTAATTGACGAAAGCCAGAACCGCTCTTTACGCAGACATAGCCGACATGTCAACACTAAAATTTACAAAAATTGTAATTTAAAACAAAATTAAGGAAATAAAGCCTTAAATAAATTAAATTTATTTTTTTATATTTTATTTTGTGTCTCTTATTATAATAGGAAGGATATTAAATACTAAATTATATATTAATTTGAAATGGCAAAGCCCTCCTGTCTCCAACGTCCGGAAGATAAGCAACAAAATGTAAACATACTTTCGTGAGTAATCTCAACCACGAGAGATATTTGCCATTTTTACCTTATATTTCACTCCCCTTCGGAGGAAAACAACCAATTATCCTGTGGAAGAATAACCAGGCATTAAATAACCGACGGGAATTATCAGAGAGAAGAATTATTACGACATACAAGGGGTAAGATGATGTAAGATAAGAGGGTCTTAGTGTCTGGGACCGAGTGACATTTAATAGTCCTAAATTTTATATACTTTTAAATCTAGCGTGGTTTATAATTGAGAATTTTTCTGTTATTTTGACGAATTTATTATTAATTTTTGGTAGAACTATGGAACAGCTTCGCATGGGGTATTGGAAATTGACTTTTTCTATAATATTTTGGTTGCTTATGAATTTACCGTTATTTTTTACAGTCGAGTATAATTAACCTCAGAACTGAGCCCTTCTGGAATGCTATAGTGATGCGCAGTTTTATATGCCTGCTTTTGGTAAAAAGTGAAGTTTCCTTCACTGGGGGGTCCAGGGGGCAGAGCCCCCTGCTAAATAACACTGCCTACTAGGTTAGGTTAGTTTATGGTAGGTTAGGCTAGTATAGTTCCTTTTATATTAGGTTTCCTTAGCCTGTCCCTTCTTGAACCTATTGCTCCTCAGTCGAGAGTTAGCTACGGACGAGAAGTTTCTTCAGTCGTGCTCTCCTGGGTGGCATGCGACTCTCGTTTAGGGTTCCTGTCCGTACTCTGCACGCGCCCTACAAGAGTCGTCGGATAGAGATATGCCCTCTTAGGACCATCTCTCATCTTACCCTGGCCTTGGCGTAGAAGATGGAAGAACAGGGATGGGGATCATGCCTCGACTCCTCCTCGGATGTCATAGGTGGACTCCGAATCCATTGGCATCGACTGTCGGGTTCGAGTCCTTCTTGTTCCCCTCCTCCTCGGACTTGGTATCGATGATCCAGATCATTCGTTACTTTGTCCTATTGGGAGCTGTGGTACTTTCTGAAAGGCTCGACATTCCTAACCTGGATGTCATCAACGTTTTTGCTAGTACTGTCTCTCCCAAGGAAGAAGTGTCTAAGGACACATCTTCCTCCTGACTTCGTGAAGCGATCAAAGGAGGTACTTGGCAGCTGACGATGACGGTACCGGTACCTTTCACCCGAGAGCTCACGAAGTCGATGGCTTGGTCCATCCCTCACATTCCGGAAGTTTCTGTCGGTCTGGAAGCAAGGCGTGGTCTCTTAGACCACACTCTTGTCTTCTTCCTTCGGTCTTGCCCACAGACCCTTGGGACCCTTTTTCCTTGGCTCTGTGGTGGCTGCTCAACAAGTTGTGTTGTCTTACCCGGTTCCTTCAAGAGGACGAGTAGCATCTCGCCTAAGGCGTTGGTTCTGGAAGTGAGAAGGATTCCGAGAGTGACTGGCCTCTCTTCCTCCTCCTTCCCCCTCCTTCCCCGTCCTCCAACTTCTCCTCCTTAGGGATGAGAATAGGACTCGAACCAATAGCTGCTGGAACTGGCACTGATGCGGTAAGACTACACATCGAGCACCCGTTCTATTTTTCTTATAGAATCATAGGAGCAATTCCGCTCCTTCCTCTAGCAAGGGGAGGAAGGAGAGACTGGCAATAAGGGAACCCTATCTCGGCTTTTCCTTACTGCCTCCGACTCTAGATCCTTCCAGCCTATTTCGTAGGAGTTACGTTTCCTCACTCATGCGAAAAGGTCCAGTATCTGACATTTGATCTTGCAGTTCCTACACTCCGATCAATATGTCAGAGGCACGGTACTCCTCCTCGCTCTTTCGACCAGGAGGAGTAACCCAGGTGTGTAGAACTCCAGTCAGTTCAGGAGACTCACTCAGATTCCTCCCTCCAACCAGTGAGTCTTCCTAATGTAAAGGACTGAGGGTTTGTATATTGTGTCGGAACAAATAACAATTTTTAAAGTAAATTGTATTTTTTCTAACTATACAAACCTGAGGTCCTTTACACTTTATGCCCACCTCATGCCACCCCTCAATCTGAACCTGGACCAAAAGGCAAACTGGAATGTTTATATGCAGGCAGGAGGGTATCCCCACCTACCTGGCGGTAGTTACTGCCTAACCACCTTGCTCAAGAGTTTAACGGCCGTTTCCAGCCTACGCCTGAAAGTAATTCCTAATGTAAAGGACCTCGGGTTTGTTTAGTTAGGGAAAATACAATTTACTTTAAAAATTGTTATATTATTTTACTCTTAATAACAGTACTCAGCATTTGAGTTTTATCATGTGTTTATAAGTCTTCTTATTAAAATTTATATGGAAATTACACAAAAACCCATTGTAAATTTACTGTTACCAGGATATTTACCATCTCTTTTTTTAGTTTTCTCTAAAAGAAAACTATTGTGCTGGCTTTGTCTTCTGTCTGCCCTTTATTCTGTCTGCACTTTTTTCTGTCCGCACTTTTTCTGTCCACCCTCAGATCTTAAAAACTACTGAGGCTAGAGGGCTACAAATTGCTATGTTGATCATCCACCCTCCACTCACCAAACATACCAAATTGCGGCCTTCTAGCCCCAGTAGTTTTTATTTTATTTAAGGTTAAGGTTAGCCATGATCATGCTTCTGGCAACGATATAGGATAGGCCACCAAGGGGCCATGGTTAAAGTTTCATAGGCCGCGGTTCATACAGCTTTACACTGAGACCACCGAAAGATAGATCTGTTGATGGTGGCCTTGATTATACTCTGTACAGAAAATTCAAGAAGAAACTTCGGCACAATTTTTACTGTTTATCTTTTTCTGAGTGTGGCTAGTATTAAAAGTCCCCCTCCCCCTTCCTGGTCAGGTTAGTGTACGGCATTCAAGGTTAGGTTAGGAAAAGGCAAGGTCTGGTGAGGTCATATTCCCACTGAAGTAGCCTATCAACTGCAGAAATGCCTGGTACAGTAGCCCTGACCCCTTACTATCCATTTGTTCCCCAAATTGCTATTTTTTTAGCAGATGGGCCGTAACATTTATGCTCTCATTTGCGATATCTACAATAGCATTAAAAACAAAAAATCATGGTAGTGTATATTTTCTCCGTGCTCTACAATATCCATACTGAACTATGATATATATAGAAAGATGGTTCTAAATTCACTTTCTAAGACTTGATGTGGTCTTTGCCTCCTACCTGTTATTACAAAAATCCTAACTTCACATTCCTATTGTCATTTTACCCTGCTCCATTATTATGCCTATCTAGCCAGGGTGTCTTCCGTGGACCCTATTAGAATGTCCTCCTAAACAGCTCTTGTACTTAAGTTCCACAAACATGACCGTAGTCTAGGCTGTGTATGTAAGATGATGGGTGTAAGTTCCCATTCAGTTATGGGCTTTAGACATAGTTTCCTAATGTAACATTCCCATGAGAAACTCACTTAGAGAAACTTCATGTTTCATTTGTTTAAAACCTTACATGTTGAGTTTCCTTTAACAGTCACAGAGTTGAAAGGAAGCTCAAAGAAGCTGCCAAACTAGCTTCAGCAAAATGAAAGTATTCGTCATAACTGAGGATGGCACAACCGCAGTACTCCATATATCATCCTTCCCACCTGTCACCTGTCACCTGTCACCTTGGCTAAAAATATGAATGCTGCTACATGTGGTACAAGTAATAATAGATGCCTAGTGTGTTGTTAATTCTGGTGCTTTACAATGTTACTTCATAAATGTAAATTTGTGGTAAAAGACAAAAATCGCAATATTTTCATTTGATATTAAAAGTTGAACCGGGTCAGATTACCTGGCTTCTTAGTTACAGCTGATTGATAAGTGTTTCTGGGATTTGTGTAGGGGCACTAAGAATTGTTTTATGAAGTATTTTATTTTGGCAGTTCTTTTAAATGACATTTCATATTTTATAACAATTTATCATCCAGCGTGGAGTACTGATGAATATCATTATTATTTGCAGAGGAATATGCATGCCTACACTTTCAAGTAAAATAAACAAGAGCCTGTGGTGAGTCTATGCACATGGAATTTATTTTTCCTCTATCTTGCTAACTCCTTGTTTTTCTTTTATCTTTTTTCAGTGAGGAATGTCTTATCCTGTTGGAATAACGGAAGTGCGGGCAGCGTACAGGAGGATCAAAGGATTTATCCATCGAACTCCTGTGTTTACGAGTGAGGCACTCGATTCCTTAGCAGGAAGGAAGCTTTATTTCAAAACAGAAAATCTTCAGAAAACTGGTTCCTTCAAAGTTCGGGGGCCTGCAATGCTGTAAGTTGAGTATTGAAACATAGTGAGACTTTGTTCTATCAGATACAGTGACTCGGAATGTGAGTTAACCAAGAATGAAAGTTGTAGTACATTTATTTCATAATATAGCTGGGATTTTGACTGAAACATGTAGTAGTAAGTTTCAGAGTTATAGCATTTATATTCCCAGCTTTTACAATTTCACGCAGCTAAACACACTACCACAGTTCTTTTTGAGGTGATGACTTCAGTAATGCTATTATGATTATTTTCATTTTAAAAACATGCCAATTGTAACATCCATACACAAGTGTAGCAGAATGCCTTCAGATTTTTAAGAGAAAGAACAAGAGAAGACTATAGTACATTATAGTTATTAGTTCCACTGTCAGAACAAAACAAATACATGCTCAAGTACATAGATACACACCTTTATGTCCAGAAAGCTTTACGGTGGTTCTGTAGACACTTCATATAGTGTAGGGCTGCTGTACTGAAGGATGATAGGGAAATTGTAAATGCTGTTGATGTAGGCACCTAATGTTTAGTGTGTGTGTGTACAATACTTGTAAGGTATATAGAATCTACTGGTCACTTTTTACCAGATACATATGTAATTGTAATAGTCACAATGCCCTCTTCACTTCTCGAATTCTACGTGCTTTTTTGGATATGCTTGTTACTACAAAGTCTTTTGATTCAAATGCAAGTAATTTGAAGTGATTATGATGTCCGGTAATGGGAAATGAACCCGCGTCCCATAATCACAATGACGTCACGTTGCCGATCTGGCCTCAGCAACTTAACCTCATTATGATTATACAACAACGTGACCTCGTTGAGATTATGGGACACGGGTTCATTTCCCACTGCCGGACATCATAATTCCTTCAAATATCTTGCACTTGGATCCAAAGGCTTTGTAGTGACAAGCATATCCCAAAAAGCACAAAGAATTTGAGAAGTGAAGAGAGGCATTGTGGCAATTACAATTATACATGTAATGCATATATAGGAGTAGTGTATTGTACTATATTTCCAGGAGTTTTTTTAGAGAAATCTGGCCAAGTCTGAAAGCCCTGTAACTTTAGAGTGCTTGAATGCCACTAATCTCAAGTTGCCAAGGTTACACTGTATGTTCGTTTAAAAACAAGTTAGAACTGTATTTAGGCTCTCCGTTTGTTGTGACAGTTATAGTATAAGTAGATAGTTGTGTCAGAGATTCATTTTTTTATAACAGTTTGTTTTCACTGAATGTTTCATATCAGGACTGACTGAGTTGATTTAGTGAGATTTGCAAAAGTAAAAACAAAGTATAATATGCATTCCTCTGCATATGAACAAGTTAGCATCTGTTTATTGTTCGTAACTTTTAGTTTTCAGAGTAGGGAATGTCTGAACAACATTAAACAATCCAGAGTGAACAGTTTTGAAGTCACAGTCACAAAGGATCTAATTTTGCCAATCTAAAATGCATCTAATTTCTGTATACCCGAAATTTCAGCCATTCCGCCTTATGGAAGAAAAACGTAAATTGGAATAACACCTTCTTGGGGACAGTTGTAATCATGAAATTTACTTTTTCTGAGATATATCTTCAATGAACTTAACTTACAGAGGTATGGTCAGTGGTTGTTAACACCATATTTTTATTCATTTCCCATTTTTTGTAGATAGGATATTGATTATTATTATTATTTATAGTTGAACTAGACCACTGACCTAACATTCCTAATTTGCAAAGCCCAAAGGCCATGAATTGACTGTTGTAAAATGTTTGTATGGGGGAAATAAGTGTTAAATGCTTATGTCTGTCATCCACAGGTGTTCTTGGAAAAGGAGCGCAATCCGGACTGCCCAGGCATTGTTACCCACAGCAGCGGCAATCACGGTCAGGCAATTGCATATGCTGCTAGTAAGTACAGTTTGACCTCTTAAGGCACAGAATTGGTATTATCCTGACATTACAGTAGTAGTAACAGTAGAGTGAGATTCAAATTTTTATTCTTATCATTAACATTGTTCCTTGGGAACAGAATTGTTACTGTGTTGTGTGATACATTTCTTGAGGATATAATTGACGTAGGATTTGTAAAACCAGAGTTGCAAGGGAGTGCGTTGTTGTGTTCTTTGCTAAATATACGAAAACGACGTCATGCTTTGGTTCTGTTTACGAGAGGAGAGTGTACGTGTCTCAGGTGTGTTCCCAAACCTATAAGAAATTCCAGCAGAAATTAAGATTGTATCATCTTCAACTATGAAAGTGTGTTGTAGGAAAAATCTTTGTATGTGACGTTAGAGAAACCGGAAAAATTCTATAAAATATGGGTAGATCTAAGTAATAGCTCTGCGGCGACAATATCCTTCTAACTTGACTTTTTCTACAGTTTTTTGGTTGATAAATATGGATTTACCTTTAATTTTTGTTGCACGAATGTAATTAACCTGTAATTAACCCCTGAAGTCCATCCAACAAGGGGTTTCCATACACGGTCTTCACAAGACAGAGCACGGGTACGTCTGTTTGGAATTACGAAAATATGTAGCCACAAAACATTTGAAACCAAACTTTCTAAAACTCTTTTAAATGCAGTCATAATTCTTCAGATATAACAAATAACAGTAGATAAGAAGTGATATGTTCAGACTAAAATTAGTGTAATTGTTAGATACATTTTTTGGCAGAAGAAATGGCATCCATATTACCATCTGCATGTAGACAGTAAGAGAGAGAGTTTGTGATTCCACCTGTATTGATTGTGAATACAAACCATCCTGTCTTGGTGGTTGGTTTCAGATTCCATTATAGTCTGCAAGTGCTGCAAAAAGTGAGAGAGAGAGAGAGAGAGAGAGAGAGAGAGAGAGAGAGAGAGAGAGAGAGAGAGAGAGAGAGAGAGAGAGAGAGAGAGAGAATGTGTTTGCAAGCTGTAGCAGTAACTTAGGTAACTTCCTTTAGGGGCTAGACTATACTTCGAGTGCTTGTTTTTCCCACTGCCGGACTGACCACCAAAAGAAAGGCGTTTATAAAAGAGAAGAAGTTGGTACCTTTAATCTTGAACTTTGTCATTATCCTAGTAGTTGCTGATGTAGATAAATGATATCATTCCTCCTGAAGGAGAAAAGTCAGGAAAACCAAAGCACAAAGCAAATTCCAAAGTCACACGTCATCACTCTTTAAACCGACTTCGTATGACGCTTGATTTCCAGGCTGCGCCAACCTGCCATGCAGTGTCGTGGTGCCGAAAGGAACACCCAAAGTGAAGTGCAGTGCCATCAAGAGCTACGGAGCTGAATTGATCTACTGTGACCCGACCTTTGCTTCAAGGTGAGGATAATCATTTACAATGCGTGTGAAAAACACGTTCGAGAAATAGAGTACAGGGTTACAGCTTTCCAACTTTACAGCGCTGGCTCACGGCGCCGTAAGTGGTTGTACAGCGCCGTACCCAGTTTTACAGCGCCATAACCCGGTTTTATGGTGCCGTAAGCGCCATTTATTCGTATTATTATTATGATTCAGTTTACGGTGCTTTTCGGGTTACGGTGCGCACCGGGGACGGAACCCCCACCGTAAACTAGGGACCACCTGAAATTCACTGGTGGCAGATCACCTGAAATCTGAATAGCTGGTGTAACAGCTCATTGCTATTTATTATTATTCAGAAGATGAAACCTATTCATATGGAACAAGCCCACCAAAGGGGCCACTGACTTGAAATTCAAGCTTCCAAAGAATATTGAGATGTTCGTTAGGAGGAAGTAAGAGGAAGTAAAGGGAAATACACAAAGAAGAGATCCCACTTATTAAAAAAGAAGAAATAAATTAATAAGTAGATAAATAAATAAAAATGTGGCACTCTAGAGAGACAAGCTGACGTAAGTGGAACAAACCGTCACATGTTTTTATAATGAAGGTCATATGGGTGAGCAAGTTAATGCCATAATGAAAGCATAGAATATTATGAATTTTAAAGAAACCTTCCATGCTATGTGAAGAAATGAGCACAGAATTAAAAATATAAGAAGTTAGGTCAAAAAATCCCTTAGAAAGTTGTTGATAAAAAATAATTGCCTATGTGATTGTCAAAGAAATGGAATCCCTAATTTATGGAAAAGATATCTTCATTCACTCTTCATATTTTGGTACAAATTGTATTGAAATTTGATCGTAAATTAGGTTTGTTGCTTAAATGTGCTTCTCCAGGTACGATATGAATATGAATAGTACGACCAGCAGTGTGTATTCATTGGGAAGTTAGATAAAAAGCCTCATAGCAGAATGAAATGACATTGCTCGAGTGAATGTATCTACTGATACGATGACCTCATCGCATTTTTAACTCTTTCCAGTTGACTAATTAATCTATTATATTCCAGGCTAATAATCTAATTAATCAAGAGTTTTTAACAGCGTGTGCAACCCTATTATATGTAAGGCATCCCCATTCTCGTGGCCCTTTCATCTGTACGAACCAGATTACCTCATATCATCCATTACCGGTGACTCTCGTTTCAGGAAGGAAAAGTGCGACGAAGTGGCCGAGGAGACAGGGAGAATAGTCATTCACCCGTTTGACAATTACGACGTCATAGCAGGTCAAGGAACAATGGCCATGGAGCTTTTAGAAGAGGTGGGAAGAAAATTGTTTGTTGTAATCGTTTTTTAAAGTCTTTCGGTGGAATGTTTGCAAGTCGTATCATCATTTGTTGGGATTTACGGTGCCTTTGATATTATTTTCGTCGTTATTAATTGGTTTATAGGGATGACTCGCTCGCAGTAAAAGTAGGTTAGTTGGAGAGCTAATCACAAAAAGCCACATGGAAAAATGAAAAATAAAACAACAGAAAGCGGTATAGTTTGGGAAGTGCTAAGGGCAATAGTTACTTGTCAGGTCTACCACCATGCCAGGTTTTTAACCTGTGAAGTGTTCACTTAATCACAAAAAAGATCCGTGTATTTCAAGGGATAAGAAAATCTGTTCAGATTATGTATCCCCATTCTTATATTTGGAACATGTGGTTAGTGTCATGGGAAGTAAGTTAGTATTCTGGTTTAGATATAGAAATATAGGCAATATTCTAAAGGGTCCACAATGATATAATTGTTTAAGGCTTGTGTAAAATTTATAAAAGCTTCTCCAAACAAAATATAGGCTACACACTACCCCTTGGTTTGCAAAAGTGATGTCTTCAAATGGCCTAATGTTTAAGATATTATTGAAGAACCAAATGATATCCAGCTGCAGGCTTCAACTGGAATTTTAATTTTAAACATTTCAGTTGTCATTATTATATAGTTTTTTTTTTTCACTCCATTTTCTTTTACTTCTGTAATCATTATTTAAGGAAACTTCCCTTTACCCAATCATTCTTTTATTTGTAAAAAAAGGAAGCAAGTCCTTTAATTTTTCTGACTTTTATAACTCTTAACAAAAGATAACAAGAGTGTATGTTTATTCCAGATTCCAGATTTAGACGCGATTCTGGTGCCGGTCAGCGGAGGTGGTATGATATCAGGGATTGCCATTGCAGCTCGACAGACAAAGTACAATTGCCGAGGTACGTTGTAAAGATGTCTGTGAAGTAGTTAGGACGTTTGTGAATATAGTTTTGTAGGGGTTAGGAGGTCTGTGAACTTTGTTTGCAGACTGGTATAATGTATTGCCAGTGGCATTTTGTCCATTAGACTTGCATTTTATCAATCTTATCTGCTTTTAGGAGGTCTTAGATGTGTCGTCTACTATCACTGATTCTTGTGGAGTGCATTTGGGTAGGCCTATGTTACTACCTGGGTTGTTTAATTAGGCTAGCCCTATTCAAACATATGTGTTCATACTAATTATAGACCTAGCACTTTTACTAAAGTCTAAATGCCCAATTTGTAAGACAAACAATATGGTATTTTTGTGTTAAACAATGAAAGGCTTTAGGCAAATGTGTAGTTGGTGCCTGATAAATAATTTTACCATTATTCGGCCTCTTTTTGTCATCTTATTATTTTAATCACTGCTATACCGTTAGCTGCATTACGCTTCCATAAAGCACATCACGCATTGTGCCGATTTTATTGTGGCCAATTTTCTTCATTACATGTTGTCAACTTAGGATGTTGTGGTCTGACTAAGGACATTTGCACAGTCAGTAAGCCAACTATAGAAGGTTGGAAAGGGAGACCAAAAAATATCTACAGGAGGGACACATGCCATGTAAAAGTGGCTCTCAGACAAAACCAACAGTATGCCGGTTCAAAACTGCGGCATCTAGCAAAAGAATGAGGCCAAGGGAGGTCTTAATATCCACGGTGGTTTAGTAGGGATATTATACTAAGGTGGAAAAAGAAGAAAGTTTCCTATGGTCTTGAAAAGCAGTGATGTAAAAATTGGTGCTGCATCAAGTGAATACTATACTTTGCTAGTGTGTACGTTTAGGAAAACGCCTCAGCATTTCTGAGTGTCCCAGTAACATGCCAATTAAATGAGCCATTGGGGAAGATAGAAATAACAGGCTGAATTATAATGAGAATAATTATAAAGTTGAACCAAAACAATTCCAAGAAACCAGATGGATGCCACCTGAAGGGGACCACGGAAGCATAAGAAATTGCTCCTCATCTGCAAAGCTCTCTTGGAGCAAAGAAAAGCAGTGAAGGACTGGGAACTTTAGAATATTACATTGATATTCATGAAGGACTCTAAAGATGGACTAGGGAACTACAGTATAGGCCTATGAGTCTGACCTCAGTCCTTGGAAAGATAATAAAATTCATTATAAAGGAACATCATAAAGTGACAATTAGACTCAAACTGTTTAATTCTAGACAGCCAGTTTAGATTCCATGGTGGGAGATTATGCCTAACCAACCCAGTAGAATTCTTCCAAATGTTTAGTGTACAGTCTATAACAGTAAAATTCTGTGTCAGGATATCCAGAAGTCTTTAAATAAGGTGTCATGTAAAAGATTAAGTGTCAGAGGTAGGGACTCTGGTTACTGTAGACTGAATAGGAGACTGGACAGAAGATTGACCAAGTAATGACAATTGTCGTCAGTGGGACCTCACTCCGGCAAAAATTCAGCCAGGTGGTGTGCCCCAGGGCTAGGTGTTGGGTCCTCTGCTGCTCTTCGTTATTTATGTAAATGACCTTGGCCGAGATTGGTTAACTAGTAAGCAAGTTGCTGATGACACAAAAAAGATGATAGTGCCAGTAATTATAGAGGTGTAAGGTAGTTACAGAAAGACCTACAGAAAAATGATGAAAAGTCACAAAAAATAGGTCATACACTGATCATAAAATCAAGAATGCTAAATAAGTACTACTTGGTAGGGGGATGTTGTTTACAAGTTGAAAAGAATGTTCAGAAGGTGTCTGAATACAATAATTGCCAGTTTGCCACTGTGGAAAAAGATGATTGCAAACTTTATGGAATGCAGTGGTTGGCTGTATGGCGAAGGCTATCAAACAGACACTTAGGATACAAAAGAATGGTAGAAAGCCCCAAGCCGTACTCGTTAGAGGAGCTTCCATCGCAAGGCAGATGATAGAAGCATTTAGGATGCTTAAAAGTATAGGTAACAGACTGGAGGCAAAGAGTTACTTTAAGTTGTAACCATACTTTATCCATCATATGGAAACTGGGATTGAAAAGGTTCAACACCAGCCACCTAATGCTAGCAACAGATATTTTGTGTTTCCTTGCCCACACCAAGTCGCAAGACTTTGCCCATAAGAGAGCCATTTTCAAGTGTTGTAGGATCTTAAAGTTCCAATTCTCTCGAGGTTTTTGTCATTCAGCCAACCTGTCCAGCGTGTCTTTTTTTCGGTCTGCGTTTTGTTGCCCTCCGTAATCCTCTGGCATTTGTGCAGTCCAGGCTTTGCAGAAGCATTCAAATGCAGTAAACGTGGACACCAGTTTAGTATGATATTTTTTAAAGTCATTGATCCACATTCATGAATCTTATAAAGTATATGTGTTTGAGTCTCGACCAAATGTTTTTATAGCTCGCTGCATTTTTTCACTAAATTGCTTTTTTTATGTCATAGCAAAATAGTTTTTCTTAAAAAATGTGCAGAGATGCAAAAGTAAAATGTAAATTAAAGTATTCTATGTGTTTCCAAGGCGATGGATTTGTTTTGTTACAGAAAGTTAGTAATCTTAGTATTGTCTCTTGAAAAGTTATTAGCCTAAATCTAAACAACTTATTTTACTGGGAGTGCTCTCATCCAAGTCCCTTCAGTTTGCATACAGTTGCCCCAAAGCATTTTATTATTATTCAGAAGATGAACCCTATTCATATGGAACAAGCCCACCAAAGGGGCCACTGACTTGAAATTCCAGAAGCTTTCAAAGAATATTAAGGTGTTCATTCGAAGGAATTAACAGAAGGTGATAGGAAACACACGCAAAAGAGATTACTGTATTTATTAAAAGATGAAAAATAAATTAACAAATTAATAGATAAATAGATAAAAATATGAGTAAATTATTAAAATATTAGGAGAATTGTTATAGGGTAGTAATGCATTGCATCTTAGCTTGAACTTTTGGGGTCCCAATTGAACAGCATCGTTGCACATAGCTGTCTGTCCATTTGCAAGGCTTAAAAAAACAAGAGGTTTGCATTTATGAATTGTAAGAATTCCTATCAATTGCATACATTTAGATGATGAAAGGGATATGACCAATATGAAGACATGTAAAAATATTTGACTGTGATTATGTTGTAAGGGAGGAGCCATTAAGAGATGTGAATGATACAAGATGAATCTTAGTTGCGAGAAGCTGCTGGGAAGTAAAGGGGTCTTAGATGCTTCTAAAAGAAGAAGAGAATATGGCTGTTGATGAGAAGTTAAACGGAGTTATGTTAAGTCCATAAGTATGTGTATCTAGGAGATTGATTTTAATGTATTCTTAAATTAATGCTCTTCTGAATTACTCTTAGTAAATTAGTCATACACTGACGTTTGCGTGGGTTTACTTGGGTGTCCGATAGTCAAGTTATATATGGGTTTAGCCTTGTCTGTGAAAATACATAGAATTAACTGACAGTGGGGAGTATACAGCATAAATTACGTCCATAACTTTATGGTACATCAATCTGTGAGATGTGTTCTTACTTAGGCGTCTTGTGCCTGCATTTCATTCATCGTCTTTTGTGAATTTTGATGCTATGCTTGTCGTTGTATGTGAAGTGTACGCAGTGGAACCGCACGGAAAAGGACTTCAGCGTTGCCTGGAACAGAAAGAACGGCTGTGGTCCAATCCGCCCAGGTTCATAAACACCATAGCGGATGCCATCCGAACGCAACAGGTGGGAGTTCTTTGGTAATGCCTAGTACATTGTGTTATTGTACATAATCCTTGTGTAGAGTAGCCTTATACCTGCTACGTGTCTTGTAGTTTATGCATCTGTGTCCTTTAACGTGAGGTGAGCTTGGAATTCATTTACTAAAGAATTGTGTGTAGCTTACTGGAATGTCTTTCACCAAACCTTTGGATGTGTTTTGATCTTGTAAAAATTGTGCTTTTGTGAATGTATTTCTGGTTGAAAGATGCCAGGGTAGGAAATTACAAATGTTTCTTGATTTATAGATAAATTATTGGTTGTAAATTTTTAAAATTTCAGACTACAGTATTTGTTTTATCAGTGCTTTTTGTTGATGGTCAACTCACTCTCTTAACAAGGAGTCTACATTCTGATGCCTCACTTTTCACAAAATAAAATCACCTTTACTGTTGCAGCTGATTACTGTGTATTTATATACAGTGATTCATTTTCACTCTCTTGAACTCAGTGGAGTTACCATCATTTCACTACGATAGCTTCTGAATATTTTATGGGGAATGTCTTTAAAATCATTTATTTTACTGCTTTAAATTTTTGCAAATTGCTGTTACCGACATGGTGAGTTTTGTACTCACATCATAGTTTAGTCTATTTTATCATTGCTCCATTTAAATTACTTTTAACAGCGAGTTCGTAGTTAACTTCAGGGATGTAATATGATTCTTGGCAGTTAAAATTCGATTGCCATGTTTCCGCTTGTTTGCCATCCTGTGGTCGTGATGCATAGCATGTGCTAAACCACTGTGTGATAATAATCATGATGATAATGATTGGCATAGTTCCAAACACTTAAATTCCCCTGATGTCACCTTCCGAGAATGTGAGATGAGGTTGGAAGTGTCATAGATTCTCGACAAGCACAGACTTGCCTGTGCCCTTGATTGTTAGTATAAGTCAGAGCATAGTATTTCTTCTCTTTCCAAGTGAAGAAATGTATATTCTCGCCATCTGTAGCTGGTTTCCCTTTCTCCTTCATTGCTCGTGGATAGTAGATGCTACCTACTTCTCCTGAAGGATTGGCTCCTTCAGTTATTCTCGCTCCCTGTAATGTAACTCAGACCTTCAATTAGGGAAACCTCTCCACCTTTTAGTCATATTTTCCTTTTGCTGTCTTTATCTCTGCAGACCTTAATGTCCAGGGAGTTACTGAAGGTTACTATTTTTCAAAATGAGCGGACGTTCTCGTAGAACAAGCCTCAAGGGCCATTAACATTTTAGAAGGCCTCTGTATGAACATGACGTAATTGCAATTCCATAATTGGTCCAGCTGCTATGCTTGGGTATGAAAACCAGTTTTAAAGCAATGATCACTATCTTTAAGAAGTGCAGTTTAAAGGTTTGTATTCAAAGTTTCTGAAATACCTGTGAGGTCATGGTTTCATTGGGCAGGCTCAGACACTGGTACGTGAGATTGTGCAACTAACAATCTTTCATAAATCATTTTGGTGAACCGTATGAGTTTAGCACCAAAGGGTTACCATCAGTCAGGCACTTAAGATATCAGAGGGGGCTGTTATGCCTCAGCCTATACTTTAGACAAGTGCTGATGAAGAGGTCAGTTGATAGAACCTTTTGAGAATACTCATAGGTATAAATGACTGAAGGAATCTACCGTAAGTAGTAACTAAACTAGAACCAGCAGATGAAGAGTGAAACTAAAAAGTTTCAACACTATTCGTGAACTTCCTCATATGATAAATAGCCTCATTTTGGAACAGAGCACCAGCAGAGGTTGTGAATAGTACCACTGCTGACCAATTCAAGAATTGATTAGACAGAGTGACTGACACACAACTGTGATTATTTTTTCCATTGTTCATTTGTCTCCTTCGATGGGCTACTAAGTCTTTGAGGCACCTCTGTCCATATAACTCTGTGAAGCAAGGGCTACCTTCTATAATCATCATAGAAGTCCTTACAAAAACCCTAAGGAATCTTGAGGAGAATAAAAAAATGGTTGCATATACACCATTAAGTAAGTGCACGAGAAATATGTTGATAATGATAATAATTATTGTAATTGTTATTATTGCAGAATATGTGAAATATACAGTTATTTGTCAGATAATAAGCCTGGTAATTGCCTAGATGTTTTTACCTCTTTGAAAGGCTAGGACATTTTTTGGGTAAATAATCTTATATAGCCAAGTGGACAACATCACAGGTTCTGGTGAAGGCTGCTGGCCAGCGAAAGGGGATTAATCCACCTGTGTGGGAAACTTTGGAAAAGGAAAGCTTTCGATTTCCGAAAATGTGTATTATCGTTTTCATTATCATTACATTCACTGAAGGTTTGTATATGAACTGATTCAGAGGTAGGGCAGAAGTAAGTACCTTTTCCTCCCTAGCGAGCGAAGCTTTCAAAGTCAGGCCTGAGTTTATAGTCACACTTCATCTTTCCTTTTGCTCTCAGAACTCCTTTTGGAATAGGTGTTAACCCTTCCTCAGTTTTTGTATTTTTTATAGTTTTTTAGTTGTTATCCTTCTGATGATGATCTCAGATCATGTTAGCAGTTTGTGTGAACATTTGACCCAGTCTGCTGTGGACTTTTTCCATTCTTAGTCAATCAATGGATAACTGATGGTTGCAACTCCTCCTGGATGACTCTAGGACCTTCTGTTTCAGAAGTGGCAGGAATTTTTATAACCAGACTTTAGAAAAGGAACTGTAAGTTAACAGGAACATCAGTGTCCTTCCACCTGTCTGAAGCCATCTACCACATGTGGTACTCTTGTTGCTACAGAAGTACCATGTGTTGGGGGGCATAGACCAGTGTACAGGTATTTGATTTTATTTAGATATATTTCCAAGAGGGAAATACTTCCAGGGGATGGATCTTAATGTAATTGCTTTCCTTTCTGAGTGGCCCATTTTCCAAGACTCAAAAATACTTCTTTAGATTATGTAGGAGTGTCTTTAGTGAGATGACAATTGTTGTGTGATTGTGTATCTTTTATTTAATGAAAAAGCACTACTTTCTAATATATAAATGTTCTTAAGTATTATTAATTTGTACATAGAACTTCCTGATATTACTTAGTGTGACAATTCTTTGAGAGCACCACTTTTTGATGGAAAAGATATTACATTTTAAATAATCAGTTCAGCATTGTGTTTAGAAGTATGTCATGTATTCCTGTTAAGTAAATTAGAACTGCCATTTTGGATAAATATGTTTTACTTTCTACTTTATTTGTGTGTGGGAGAAACACACAGGTCATCACTAATCTTAACAACGCACAATCAACTGCTCTTGTTTCCACTTTGGGAAAATGGGCCGTCTGACCCAAACAAGGCCTTACATTTTAGTGACTGCTGCCATTATTAATCTAGAAATTTACTGTTTTGACTCTCTGAGACTATGTAACAGAAGTAATTTTTTGTTTTGTTTGTACCTTACTGCACTGTGTATGACCCTTTCTTGCAAACTAACAAATGATGTGGCTTAGTCACTGATGAAACTTCTGTAGCGATTAGGAGAGATGTACTTACGTTGAGTTTGACGAATATGGTATATGTACCCTACAGTGTATGCGATAGAACCAGAGGGTAAAGAATTGCAGAAGAATCTTGAAAGCAAAGAACGGCTATGGCCCGACCCTCCGCAGTTCTTAGAAACTATAGCCGATTCGATAAGAATTGAGCAGGTGAGGTATGTCTCAGTGTTTTATTGAAAATACTGTAGACTTCTGTTTCCATAATATCCTTTATTTTATTTCGTTGTTCTATACTTCCAACTTTGTTTTTGCTGTAATTGAATCTTTCTTTGAGTCTGATTTTCCTGTTTATCATAAAATTATTAATGAACACTGGACTATCACTTTAAAAACTTATCCTTTTTGCCCTAAATTTGAATAGCCATCATTCAATCTCATGAGCCTTTGATTCATTTATGTATTATCTAGTTTTTCTTTGTTTGTGCTTTTCACATGATCTTAAAAAAAATGGGAAATTATAGCATTCATACGTTTAAAATTCACGTCAACATTACACATTACAAGTACAAATTGTTTTTGGTCTTCATCTGTGCTTAGAGTCAAGAATATTGATGTTTCATAGCAGATAGATTTGAACCTGTGTCACCTGTTTATCGATTGTGTTTGGTTGTCTTAATGATTTGAAACTTACATCTCAATTCAGCGTGCAGTGATCATGCATTATTACAGCACAGTAGTTTGTTTTCATGTAACTGTCTAGCTACTTTTTTGTAATTCATCATTGGGTAATTTAGGTTTGCATGCTTAACATCTGCTGTTTGTGTTTGCTGTTTGTATAAGTTACATTCACGATATGATTCTCGCCATTGGAAAGCAATCGTGATTTATTTTAAAGCTTGATTACTGATGTCATTTTATATCTTTGGTAACTTTTATGATAGAGTCATCAGCATTTTGTTCTGACGTTTTCAGTGTTTTGTCTGGAGAGACTGTATATATTTCTCAGGACAGTATTAAGGGCTGCTGTCACGTCTGTTTTTCTGAGAAACACCGGTAATCTGTTCGTAAAAGAATTTCAGATCTCATAGCTTGTTGTTCTTTATGTTTGTAGAATCGACTTTTCTAGCCCATTCTGGGAAGTTGGTGGCAGGACCTGGCCCACTGTGCCTTACATGAGATTTTTTGCAATGTTCTTTCTCTTCCCATTGATCTTGGCTGTCCAACTCCTTCATAGCATTCTGTTTTCGTCCTCTCAGACAAATTCATAATAGTACTGTAATTGAATAGACGTTTTCTTCTTTAAGTGACGCTGGGTATGTGAATCTCTAGGATCACAAATGACCATCACCCAGTAGTCAATTCCTGATGGCTGCCTGTAGGCCAAGGAACCCAGATCATATATCAATTCAACCAGACCATCCAGATGCACACACACTCTTTCCCAGCACCCTGACTTTCGTCTGCTGTTGATATAAATGAACTCTTGACCTTAAGTTTGCTGTTTGATTAATGGTACTGTATGTGTCTGGGAGAATGCAAAGTTTACCTGTTGTACTAAAATTAACTTCAGTAAGTACTGATTACAGCTTTACAAGAATTTCCCAGCGAAGATTAACGTAGGCGATCACCGCAATTCACATTTTAGAAGAATATCTTCTGTTTGACCTGGGACTGAGAGAGAGAGAGAGAGAGAGAGAGAGAGAGAGAGAGAGAGGAATTCATTATTACAGAGGTAATTAATTCACATGCGCACACCAGGACTAAAACCATGTTTATGAGTAACACTTTTATGTCGGATTTCATTCTGTGGGGTTAGACATGTTTTATTTTTGTTTTCTGCACTTGTGTGAATTCCTGTCTGGTCAACGTTTTCATCTTTGCATTTTTCTACAAATATTAGGTTTTTCTACTCGTCATTCTGCTACTTCCATAGCTCCACTTCTCTGATTAACTGTTCCTGATCTCTCCTTCTCATCACATGTTCACATGTTCAGACTATCTCAGCTTTTAAGATCTCATTGAGTTTCCAATCTCTGAATACCATATCTCCTTGCAACCTTCTAATTAGTGCTTTCTGCTTTCCAGTCAAAATCTTAGCATTTTGTAGTTACAACTCTTCAATGTCTCATCCATTTTGTTTGTAAATGTCGATATCCCGTACAGGCCTCACACATGCATTGTAAAGGGTTCCAAACATTAGGTATTTTAAGAAGCAGGCCTTTCTTCTTACTTCTCTGGCTATTGAACGAGCTACTCCAGTGTTCGTCCATCTCCCGAGGAAGCCGTAAGCTACCCCTTGTCCAGAAGTTTGGTTCAGCCATCTGGTTAAGAACTATTTGATAACATCGTTCATATTGTAGAAATGTTCAGTACTTAGCACCAGGCTGCCTTCATGAGGTTACATAATACACTGTAAGCAAAAAAGAAAGTCTTGGCCGCAGTCCCTGGGTTTTTGATCCTTGTACCATACGTCCGTCCGTCCCAACTGCCTTGCTTTGCTTTTCAAGATCTTTTTAAACTTGGGGATCTTACTGGCATTTGGATTTCAAAATTCGAATCATGAGGCAAATGTGAATGTTTTATTGATCTGTTATAAAGCTGCTAAACCTTAGAACTCCTTGGATCTCTGTTCTTGGACAGGCTGTAAATTTTCTTCTAGAGTAGAACGTCTGCAATACCTTTTTGGCTTCTAATAATGGCTATCCAAAATGCAGAGTGATCAATCTTAAGCCATTGTAAATGTAATGCTGTAATATTTAAATAGTGTGCTGTATTTTGAGGTTGGCTTAATGCACTCACTTGCATTTCAATGATATATTAATAGATACAATTATTTGGATACTAATTTTATGCTTTTAATATTTTCTTGATATCAATGCATTTGATTTAAGTTGAGATTCCTCTTGTTGAGAAGTGTTAACTTAGCAAAGTGTGATTTAATATGACTAGCCATTACTGTACTACCATACGTGCATCTAAGAGTTTATTTAACATTGCAGCTTGGCTTTCTAACTTTCCCCATTGTCTGCGATTTGGTCGAACAGACGGTCTGCAGCATCAACGATGACCAGATGATCGAGGGGATGAAACTCTCTTTCGAACGCTTGAAGGTAAAGACTCTTACAGTTATCATTGTTGTTATGCAAATGTGTGAAATAGTGTAAAAATGCCATTATCTTATTGACTAAGATTTTATGTACACTGAGGAAGGTATACTTACAAATAAGGATAAATTAGAACCAGAGGAGTTGAATTAATGATGAGAATTAGAAAGTTAAGTTAAAGAAGTAAAAACAAATAGTTTTTTATTTTTCGTTTTTACAAATCTGTGTCCATTTATTCGTAATACAAACCAGTGTTTTAGACAGTCTTACTCGTCAGTTGGAAGTGATAGCGGTCTCTCTCTGTAATTGAAGCTGACTTTACTCTGTCAGACACTAGACTGTGAGATAAATTATCACAGTAGGGACAACAGTAGCTCATGCCCACCCCCATAGACACGAGGCTTTGCTTTAGAAAAAAGAAATGTGTCTTGTATAGTATATGCGCAAGAGATAGAACTGTCTGAAAGTATAAAAAAATATGGTACAGCTACAGATCTAGGTTGCAGTTCATCTTCCATGGTACAGTGACGATAATTATTCTGCAGTTAGTGCAATCCTTAAGGAGACATTTCCTTTCAGTCCCACATTAGGCATTTTTTTTTTTTACTTTACTTTAGATACTGTAGTTGAAAATCTGTTTATGTTGGATGTCAGCTGAAGCAGATTCCAGCTTGACGGTGAGTGATGTCATCAACCCAATGGAGGGTGCCTGACCACTCCAAATTTGGGTTTTGTGTTCATACTGGTAGCTTGGTGCATCTGATCCAGCTGTTGACTGATTGGTCAAATAGGGACAGGCTGACTGTTCATGAAGAGAAAAAGAAAACATCGGGATTAAGGGGCAAATATGTACCTGGGAAATATGGATAACGGATTATTGAGATTGGGTGAAAAAGTGGTGAGATGAGAGCGTGAAATCCGAAAAAATGGTTCCTAACTTCCAACCAGTTGTTACCAAAGCACAGAGAAAATTTCTCATTGTCTTTTTAAGAGAAAACCCCACAGAAGAAATGGGATTTAGTGTTACCTCGTACTTCTCTTGACCAGCCAGTGAGATTTACTTGAAAAGAGGTATTGAAGTTGCTAAGACTTAATGCTAATGCACCTTGGTTTTTGTTCAGCGAATTCTTCTTTTTGAATGGAAGTTTAATCCATTGTAGTGGCTCTTTAAGCCAGAGGGCTGAAAAGACGTGAGGCTTTTAGCTACCTGGAGACTTTAGTAGTGAAACCAGATCAAAAAGGCCTTGGCTGGATTCTCTAAGTTATTGTTTAATCCAGCTTCTTATATAATGAGTATTATGCTAAGAGTGTACCGTACTATTATAATGTGGTTGACGAATGACTGCTTATCCCAACAGCTCGTCGTGGAAGCAGCGTCAGGCGCCGCTGTCTATGCAGGAGTTCATTCTCTCAGAGATGTGGATCCTCCTCTCGAGAAAGTCGGAGTCATACTCTGCGGGGGGAATGTGGACCTGGACCACTTGCCTTGGATTACGCGCAAGACTACTTACTAGAGGATTTTGACTTCCGCCAGTTGCATAACCTTTCTCATTCCATTCTGAGCTTCAGCGTTGTTGTTAGTTGTTAATTCTGATGTGTTTTGTGGCGTGTCGTTGTTCAGATGTGATATACTTCAGTGGAGGGCGTGTGAGGTTAACTTAGTCTTAAGAAATGTGGTAGTGCTGTTATATTTAGTATATTGTACTGCTCTTTTGGAGCAGTAGATTGTAGATTGTCATTGTTGAAATGTGACTTACTTCAGTGGAGGGGCGTGGGGTTAATTTAGTCTTAAGAAATGTGGTAGTGATATAGTATTTAGTATATTGTACTGCTCTTTTTGGGCAGATGTTGTGAATCACTGCACAGATTGTCCCTGCCAACTGTAAGATTCACTTCACAAAACTGTCTGCAATTATGTCACATTCCTGTACGGTATTCTAGCTTTACACAGAATGTAGGGATGTACGTAGGAGCACAGATGAATTGAGATAAAATGCATGAAAAAGTACTTTACTTGAAAAATAAGAAAACCCCAATGTAGGAATTAGGAGACAGTTTTTACTTTGATGAAGCATGATTAACATTCTCATTTTTGTTTTACACATCAAACATGTCTTCCAGATTCAGGGAAAAATCTTTATTTACCCAGTCTTGGAAGATTTAGGTGTTGGGATTCAAAGCTTCAGTCTTTTTCCCCCAACTAGTTTGACAAAGAAGATTATGGCGCCTGGAGTTTGACTATATGTTGGCCCCCCCTCATAAATGTCAGTTTTTGGTATTTCTGGCTTGGGAAGTCTAGAAATTTCATCTTTTTGTGGAGATTTGTGGAAGACAAAGCGCAGGAAAGACGTGAGTAGCAGAATTTCATCAAGGCCCTTTGTGTCAGGGGCTGTTAGAGGCGATGATGATGATGAATTTTTATAAATCATTATTGATTTGAACGTTGACGCCATAGAATGCTGTAATATGCATTGTAATGAAAAGTGAGGTTTGCAGCTTTCATGAAGTATTTTGTATTTTATTTTCAAAGGAATTAATGAGTTACATATTCCCCAAGTCAGACACTGAAGGAATATTGCAGGCTCACTGACTGATGACACAATTACACCAGAATAAGATACTGAGAGGGACCTCATCATTTGCTATTGGTTATTTATGGGTACTTTCTTTCCCTTGCCACCTACCTCATGAAAGGAAATGTAATGTTGCACTAATTTTTGCGTCGAGATGTCACTGACCACTTTTGCTTTGGTTTGCTTGTGATATCCAAAGGCATTTTAAAAATATGAAGGTTTCATCGAGTAAGAATGATCGTTTTTTGTCACGATGTGACGCGTAATCTCTTGCGTCAAGAAGAAGAAGATCAACATTACAAGTGTAGTAGAAAGAGGTTGCTAGACTACTGCTAAATAAAGTATCACATCCCATTAGTAAGCAGAGTAGAGGCCCAGACTACTTGACGTAGAAGACATGGACGCTTGCAAAAAATGCAGATTTTGAATCGACGTGACTCTAAAATGCTGTGATTCAGCCAGATTCATGGGTTGGGTGCTTTGGGAAGATCAGAACACAGAGTTGCGGAGAGATAGGGTGTCTGCAGGCGGCAACGTCGACTGAGATTTGCAAGATTGGGCTGTTTAGGACATGTGGTAGGATGGGATGATGAAAGTCAAATTAGAAAAGAAATATGTATGTAAGTGGCAGGATGAATGTTCATAGGAAAGCGATAAAAATAAAGGAGAAAGGGCATCGTCAAAGACTTGGAAGTTGGACCAGATGGGTATTCAAGCACAAGACAGAATAGTCCAATTTTATAAAACATTAATGATGATGACCCGGTCAGGAAGAGTAGTCGTTGCAAAGTGTAAGCGAGAGGTGAGGTATGTTCTGTGAACCCTATGAAGAGGTGAACTTGAGGATCTGCTGTAAAGGGAATCTGAGGTCGTCTGTGATTATAAATTACCCCAATGAAACCTCAACAGACTTGCCAGCAATTCTAGGTGTTCATTTTTAGTACCTCTATTAGGCTCATGTTAGATAGAGCTTTGTTAGAACAGTTAAATGTGATGGCGAGAAAATATAAGACCTTATGGTGTAACTGATGTATTTTACCAAGAAAGATTTATTTTTAATAGCACAGATTTTATATCACAGTTTTATAATCTTTAGTGCATGTGTTCAAGATATATTGTTGCAAAGTATATGGTTTATTGTTGATGGAATAAAATTATACAGAAGAATATGAGTTTCCTTATGAAATATTCTCATAACCTTAGAGCCCATGAAGTGGTGTAGTGCTGTTAGAGCACCCCACGCAGTACACTGTAGGCATTACTTAAGGTTCTTCGCAGCGTTCCTTCGGCCTCTAGCTGCAACCCCTTTCATTCCTTTTACTGTACCTCCTTTCATATTCTCTTTCTTCCATCTTACTTTCCACCCTCTCCTAATAATTGTCTCGTAAGACATCTGCGAAGCATTTCTCCTGTCATACCTTTCAGATCTTTTTACTCACAATTTCCCTTTCAGCACTGAATAACTTCGTAGATCCCAGCGCTTGGCCTCTGGCCTAAGAATTATATTCCATTCCACTGCATTGTCTTACTCTTATACTCATGAACACCAGATGCCTTCAATTCGAAGGTTTAATGGACGCAAGTGATCAACAGAAGCACTCAAGATCATTCACCAAGCGGCCGCCCCTTCCAATCAGGTTAGGACCTTGGGAAATCGGGTGCTGATTACCCTTCAGGTAAGCCTACGGATGCGCTTAGATTTCGCGCCCTAGTTCGCTTAGTAATTTCAGTTTCTAGCGAAAACCTATCAATTCCTGGGAAGGGCATGAAGTCGAGACCACTTTGATGGTGAGTCCAATCGATACCACGCAGTGACCATACGCCCTTGAGTCCACTTACGAAAATAATCTCAAATTTATAACCCATTTCACTGCTTACTGCTCTTATTTAGGCCTACTCTGCGCATCTTTCTCAACTGACTCAGTGACCCCATCTTTGAATATGAAAGTCATGCCTTCATTATTATACTTATTGCTACATTTTCACACCTGGAAGGAAAAAATGAAATATGGCTCGTAATTCAATGCTCTATTTTTTTTAACCCTGGTTTGTCCACTATAGTTATCTAACCTCCAAGTACAACAGAGGTGCAATGTGTCAGCTTCCCTCCCTCGCCCAGGAATCGAACCCGGGTTTTCTTGCTATGCCAAAATTCCCTGAGAAAGAGTGAATTAGCAAGTTCATCTAGGCCCATAGAGCACTATATTCTATAGACATTGGATAGATTTGGGAATAAAAAATACATTTTTAAAGTT